>NW_023247621.1:0-2793 GCF_002007445.2 Ailuropoda melanoleuca | reverse complement strand
TCTCTCGCTGGCTGTCTCTCTCTGTCAAATAAATAAATAAAATCTTTAAAAAAAAAAAGAAAGAAAGAAAAGAACATTTTCCGGGACTCAGTTTATAGGGGTCTTAAGTGTCTGGTTAAGAAGTTTAGATAGGATTTAATTTTCAAATAGAGTGACCTAAAGCTCCTGAACAAAGGTAATTTTCAAGTAAATGAATTAAGAAGCTGAATTCAGCAGTAGTGTATGGAATGAATTAGAGTCAGAAAAGGCTAAATTGTAGTAAAAGGGGTGAAAATAGAGACGAAAGTATGGATGACAAACACTATAATTCACAATGTACAAAATATGTAACATGCAGTATACAGAATATACACAATATACAGAATTATACAAATAGACTGTTATGGTTAGAAGGAATCACAGAAGTCATATAATCCAATCTTTGTCATTTTAGAAATAAGCAAACTAAGGCTCATGGAAATTTGGACACGTCACACAAGTAGATGTTTTCTGAGCTGGAACTAGAATCGAGCTTTCTTGATTCTAACGCCTGTTAACTTGACTGAACTATAAAAGTTTTGATAGCAGGGACTTTTTTTCCCCCTCTCAAACATGTCTGACATCACCATATGAATTGAATGTAGAAATAAACAAACCAAATAAAAAACCTGAAATTCCCAGCCTCCAAAATGAAATGATGATCTATTTACAGAAATAAAAGGATTCTAGGGGGGAAATGATAGTAACTTCAGATTTGAACTTAGATTTGTGAGGGGTGGAAGAATCTTCTGTCCTGATGTCAATCAGAGAGAGAAAACTGGCCTTCAAAGGAGAGAGCTGTACTAGAGATACAGTTTGAGAAGTCACTGCATAGTGTTACTATTTCAGTGTTGATTGATTGATTCATTATTTCAATACTATTTACTGCATTCATATTATGGGCCAGGAACTATACCAGCTATTGGAAGTTTATGTCAAAACCACAGAGATGATAGAATATGGCTCAACACACAGTCAAAAAGTTGAGGACATGAGAAAAAGAAGAAAAGGAGACAGAGAATAGTCAAAAGGTAGAATGAGAACCAGGATAATAATGCATTAGAGAAACTTAAAAAAAAAAGCAGTGATTAATAATGGCAGGTACAAAGAGGCAACACAGATATATATGTATAAAAGCCGTGGTAAATAATAACCATGGAGAAAATGATTTAAAATCAAGTGCTGGAGGCAGAGGTCAAACCTTAGAGGGTTGAAACTTAGGAGCTGATGAAGGAGTGTTGGAAGCATACGTAAAAATACATACTCCAGAAACATGACTTAAAAAAGAGAAGTGAATCATACTCAAAGTAACTTTTCTGTGGCAGAATAGAAAGAAGGTATTATTTACACTTCATCAGTAATTCAAGAAGAAATGAAATCATGAAAATAAGAGAGACTGAAATGCAAGAGAAACAAGAAATAATCAGTGAAGAAAAATTCCAAAGGCATTAAGAGAGTTTACAGTCAGAAACACAAATAGAAGATACTTGTAAGAGAGAACAAAATTGGTAACAATGCAAAGAAATTAAGACAAAAAGGAAGGTAGCTCAGGAAGTATGAGTTACTTGGATTTGATCAAGTCTCCTAAGGGCTAAGGGCTCTCAGTACTACTTGCCAGAAACAGCTTACATTCCATACAGGAATCTCCTTCTCCCTGTGACTCCATTTTGTCAGAACCCTTTCTCTAACTGGGGTCTTAATCGTGACCCCAGATACCCTGACATAAAACCATTCGCTGCCTCTCTTCAAACTCCATGGCATCCCTCAACACGACTCTAGACCTAGCTCAGACCCTTCCCAGAACCTTACTCAGTTCTAGCACCCAAACAAGTCCCAGTTCTGGAATCAAAACAACTTATGACAAATTTTGGATATTTGAGGTAAATCACTTCTGCTCAAGCATCTATTCCCTGTCATTCTTAGGTTTCATCCCTGTCATTCTTAGTTTTCAAGAAAAGAGCAAGCTCAATTGCCCCTGACGTCACCTCTCTAAATTCTTCATCTCCTGTACTTTCTTCTATATCATTTTAATCTCCCCTGAGTCTCTTAGCTGTATTTTCAAAAATCCTTATCCATCATTAACAAACTTCCTTGTATCAACAAGGAATGTTTTCATTCTGCAGAATGATTTCTGCATATCCCTGCCTTAAATAATATTCAGCTCAACCTCTGCTTAAAGGGTAGCTCACATCAGCAGAAGCTGCTTATTCCTTCATACTTCACAGCACTCAACTTAGCTCGAACATCCATTAAAAATTCAGGTTGCTAGTATCTGTCCAACTTGGAATCATTATCCCTTAATCATTGGTAATTTGGGGAATTGGTTGTTAGCCATCTTCTTTATCCTAATTCCTACAGTAATACTAGGAGATTTTTAGTGCACATGCAGAAAACTGTTCAATAAGCTTGAATTACAAGATCTTCAAAACTTCAATGATCCTCACATTTTTCCTGCATTACCTTCAACCCCAAAATTACCATGGATCTTAGAATCCAGTGAAACTATTTAAATTCAGAAACACTAAATGCCAATATCTCAAATTCTGATTACAATAGTTAATTCTGCCAGGTGTCTCATAGTCTCACTCCCACTTCATTGGATCCTCATTTGATACTTTTTGTTCCTTGATGCCACCAATTCCTAACAGTATTTATCACTCCCTTTGCCTTCTTTCTTTACCCATTCTAGACTCCTATCATTGATCATATGACCCACTCCCATATCAACACTCAGATTGCCTTCTTTTTTTTTTTTTTTTTTTAAAGAATTTTTTT
>NW_023247620.1:0-2792 GCF_002007445.2 Ailuropoda melanoleuca | reverse complement strand
TGAAAATGGAATTTTAGATACTACTTTGCTTGTCTAAAAGTTTTGCTAACTCATTTTAAAGAGAGCGTCATGGAGCCAGAATATTTTAGGCAGTTTATTGTAAAGACGTGACAAAAATAGGGAAGAAAATAAGAGAGTAATAGAGCTTGCATGCATCACTTCCCACACCATGCCTCACTAGCACTTTGATTTGCACTTTAGGGTGAACGTATAATATTGGCAAGTGTCTTTCATTTGTCTGGTTACTTATTTCCTAGTTAGATTATTGATATATTCCCAAAGTCAACAGAGAACTTATTAACCATCTCTTTTTTTCTTTTGTTTAGGTGCTAAAAGAACAGTACCTTGGCTACAGGAAAATGTTCTTGGGAGATGCTGTAGATGTGTTTGAAGCCAGGCGAGCAGAAGCCAAGAAGTGGCAGAATGCACCCAGAGTTACTACTGGACCCACCCCTTTCAGCAACATGCCAAATGCAGCAGCCGTTGCCATGGCTGCAACACTTACACAGCAGCAACAGCCTGCTACAGGTCTGAATGCATTCAAGTTATAGCTTCTTACTGTTCAAATGCAGAACATTGATGTGCATTTTTATAAGTCTTCCTTTTGTGTTAGCACTGAAGAAATTTCTATGAGTAGCTATTCCAGTACAATCTAAAAATTGTGATGGACACAATTATAAACATACCTGATAAAAAATGCAGGGTAGTCTTAGCAATAATTATTCATCAATTAGATATTGAATATTGTGAATTACTTAATGTTATTTGCTGTATTGCTATAAATGCCCTTTAGAACATGGTGTTTCACTACCGAATTACATTTAAGAATATAGATTCTAAAATTGTGATTGTATCATTTATTGTTTTAAAGTCAGAGAATATCCAGCCATACATTGCATTTTTCATATATGATACTGATAGATGGTGCATTCTCATTTCCTCATACATAGTGATTACAGAGTTACGCACATTTAGGATGAAGTACATTGTTATAACTGAAGGTATGTTGAAGATCAGTTGGTTGTTTTTATGCATAATGACTGAAAACAGAGTACAGGTCCTCTTAACCAAATTTGGAAGAAAGTACATGCTAGAATTATTTGTACCTTTTCAGAATGAACAGAACAGTAGCAAGAGCAGGGAAAAGATGTTTTGAGATGTTCTGGATTGCACATTAAGAAGTATGAACTGGGAATCTGGGCAAATGATGAAAATAATTGGTGAGATACTGGGAAGCAGATAATTTTAGTCCTTGGTTTAATTCCACTTCTAAAGATAGAAACATTTTTGTGGTCTAGTTCTGCAGTGTGGAGTTTGGTCCTGTGTCTTTTGCAGATTATTGTCTTTACTCCTACAGTCTCTTTTTTGTCAGGCTTGAAGTATGACATAGAACATATAGTCTTATAGATATTGATTTTTTACTTTACTCATTCACAAATTTTTGAGTAATGCTTATTATCCTATAGCATGTGTCTTTCTAGGAGTTCCATATAGTCCAATAGTAAATTATTTAAAAAGAGTAAAAAACAGGCATATCTAGATTGCATTTAGGCTGCCTCTACTAGGAAAGCATTCTCTGGTTTTCAGTACTGGCAGTTTAAAAATTATTCTTCACATTTGGAGATGACAGAATTGACTTACCATCAGTGAATGGCTGATGATTGGTTTATGCCAAATCGTCCACATTCCATGGCTGGACCCATGTGAATAGTGGCTCACAGTGGCACTCTGTAGTAGTTCTCTAGCTGGCTGGAGTGTAGGATTCCATTCTCAAGTCACGGAGGGGGAAAAAAGTCGTTATGTGGCCGATTCCTATCAAGTCAATATAGGAATCAGTCCCATAATTAATGATTATCAGTCCTCCTGATTATTTAACCAGCTAATCAAACCAACATAGTATCAATTTACTTTTTAGAGCCAATATCAATCCTACAATAGATGAGATAAGCATGGGTTTTGGTTAAATGTTCTTTAAAACATAAGGGATTTCCATTTTAATAAATACAACTTGAGAAAGGTCAGTAACTTAAAATGTCATGGTATAAATGAATTATATTCTGTGGTATACAACTAAATTTGAAGCAAAACCACTTGTCAGGGTTGTTGTTGTTTTTAATTCTCTTATGTAGACAGTCTTGAGAGGTCATGCATTTTGGGCTCATGGACATATGAAGATATATGTTCATTCTATAAACATGAGTGCCTACTATGTGCTAGGCTCCAAGGATACAAAGGTAAACTATATGCGTTGAGTATGGTGTTTGCTATCTGTTGTGGTAGAGAGTGTTAGCTTGATTTAGAGTAATCAACTTGAGGAGCCTTTGCTCATCTAATTTTATCTGTGACTTTTGCCAGGCTTCAGGGAAACTTGACTGTGCTTTCTGTGTTCCCTGCAGTTTTGAAACCCACTTAAGGGCTTCCTCATCAGCTGGCAGGAATTGTAATTTATCAACCTTAGCAGTCTTACATTGTTTTTATTTTGAGTTGTGTGGATTTTTTAGAACTGAGAAGCTAAACAATAGTAGTAACAATTCTGCATTATGTCTTCTTTTTCCTTTTGTTTCTTTGAAGGCCTCCCTAGCTCGATAGTGCATTCCTTTATGCATCTTATAGTCAGAATGTTAGTTATTCTAGTCATGTCCCCACTACAGGGAGATGGATGAGCAGGTCTCTTAGATACGTACTGATTTCATGAGTTATAGCCTGTTGAGAAATTCTTCCGTTGTGCTTTGTACTCAGTGACTTTTTCTTTATGTCTCGTGACTTTGAGGCCATCTTTTCTTTTTTTTTTT
>NW_023247619.1:0-2792 GCF_002007445.2 Ailuropoda melanoleuca | reverse complement strand
CATGGAACTTTACATCAAAAACTAGGGATGTACTGTATGGTAACTAACATAATATAATAAAAAATTATTATAAAAAAATAAGATAAAAATAAAAATTATTTTAAAAATAAAATAAAAGGAAACTATATTCATGAAGCTAATCATTGTAACATTATTAAAACCATACCCACGGAGACTACAATTTATGAAAATATGCACCTATGAGGGGGCGCCTGGGTGTCTCAGTTGGTTAAGTGTCTAACTCTTGATTTCAGCTCAAGTCATATCAGGGTTGTGAGATCAAGCCCCATGTAAGGCTCTGTGCTGGGCATGCAGCCTGCTTAAGATTCTCTCTCCGTCGCCCTCTGCCCCTCCCCCCATATATATATGTATACATATATGTATATGTAATGTGTGTACTCACGAGTAATAGCAAAATTGAAGATAACTGATAATTTTTTTTTAAGATTTTATTTATTTATTTGAGAGAGAGAGTAAGAACAGGAGCAGAGAGCAGGGGCAGAGGGCGAGGGAGAAGCAGATTTCCCACTGAGCAGGGAGCCCAATGTGGGGCTGGATTCCCGGACCCTGGGATCATGACCCAAGCCAAAGGCAGACTCTTAACCTACTGAACCACCCAGACTCTTAAACGACTGAGCCACTGACTCTCAACCAACTGCCCCCAAAATAATTGATAATATTGAAATGATGAAACTGCGTAATTTTTTTCTTTATATTACACTATTTTCTGTATGGCGTGGTAATGTTTGTATATTTAGTATAGAAAAGGGAAAAAAACATACAGAAAAAGAACTTAAGGTTTTTATACCTAAGAATTAACTTAGTTGATTCATAAAGTTAGCCTTTACAGTCTCATGCAATCTCACTTATTTTACCAATATAGTTATTAGTTATCTTTCAATGTCACATAAAAGCAAGATCCATCCTATCAATGGTTAAGATAAACAGTTAATGGATCAGATAAATAAAAATTTCATGCTTCCCTTTAATATTATTCAAAACAAGTATCATTACTATAAACAAAGCAATGTGTTATTACAGCTTTGTTTTCAGAATGGTCAGATGAGCCATCCGCTCCCTGATTCAAATACAATACCACTTGAAAATCTGTCAGGACTAAATTCAAAATTCCAAGCTATTTACCTTGAATCAGAATTAGACTTTAAATATAGTTCTGAACCTCCAAAATGTTCACAGTTCTAACATTTTACAGTTAACAAAATACTGGAAAGACTTGGTTTTGAAACTTTCAGTAAATCACGAGTGTATCTAAGCCAGTTTTCTCACTGAAAAATGAAATTGCCCTAGTTAAAAGATCACATGAGCCTTTCCAGCTTCAAAATACCACGATTATGAAATTACACATATATAGACAATATAAAATTACATATATACATGTTTAAATATTCACACAGATATAATATATAACATCTGTATGTGTGTATGTATATTTCCATTAAAGAATGTGTACATAATTGAGCTATAACAACCACCACCTAAATTTTCCTATTTCCTGGCTTTTCCGTCCTTTCTTGTTTTCATCTTTAGACAGTTATGAATTTTCTTTACCCACAAATAACCATTTAAAGTTAGATGAATTTTTATTATAAGCTTATTATCTGGTTAAAAAATACTAAAATGAGAGCAAAAGGATCAAAAAGTATAAATTCACAAGAATAAAGAGACTAAAAGAGAAAACAACAGGAACAGTAGACAAGATATGTCAATAAATTTTTAGCAAATGAAAACCAGATGGAGGATTTGGAGCTAAGAAAGCTGAATATCACGCAACTGCAGAGAATTCCAACAAGCAAAAAGCCAGTTCGCACAGCAAAAATCAGAAAGGCTCAGGACTTTGAGACACCAAATACCATAGCAGGCACAACAGGTCATAAGACTAAAACACAGGGAAGGAGTTGAAAATTTGTAAAAGAAGTAATCTCCCAGACCCCCTCCCCCATCCAAACTAGAAAGTCACTACTCCTCCCCAGTCCCAGCAGGAAAGGTGGGTTTTTTTAGGAAAATGATGAAACAATGAAGCACAGGTCCAGGGGCACAGCTTAAAAGAGGGCAAAAAGATGCTAAAATAAAAGTTAAAGGAAAGTGCAGGTCTTCAGTCTAATGGTAAATACTATAGCACTCCGTGTGCTTGGATCCAAGAATTTGGGCAGAGGATTCTTTGCAAAAACTTAACACTAGTCAAAAAAAGGAATATTTATATTTGAAAATATAAATACCCTCCCCAAAAAAGGCGCCCTGCCCTTATCCAATCACCCTATAACCAAGCCCACCAGTTACCAAACCAAAACCTTAAACACAGTAAACTTTTCCCTGAAAACGTTTTTTTATTTTTTAAGATTTTATTTATTTATTTGACAGAGAGAGCAAGAGAGAGAGCTCACAAGACAGTGAGAGTGCACACAAGCTGGGGGGAGAGGCAGAGGGAGAGGGAGAAGCAAACTTCCCCTGAGCAGGGAACCCCACGCAGGGGCTCTGGGCTCAATCCAAGGACCCTGAGACTGAAGGCAACTACTTAACCTACTGAGCCACCCAGGCGCCCCTCTCTGTAAACTTTTTAACTAAAAAGTTAAACCAGTCACGTGATGAAAGCTTTTATCATAAGAGACATAAACCAAAACAGAAAGAAAAAAAGCAACTTGTAGTAAACAAGGAACATGCAGAAAAAAATTACTGTTAATATCCTCAGAAATACATGAGAAGATGATCCAGGGGCGCCTGGGTGGCACAGCGGTTAAGCGTCTGCCTTCGGCTCAGGGCGTGATCCCGGCGTT
>NW_023247618.1:0-2790 GCF_002007445.2 Ailuropoda melanoleuca | reverse complement strand
GGGGGGGGTGGCGCGGGCTGGCCTGTGACGCAGGCGGTCAGCGCTGCCCGCAGGGCTCAGCTCGCCGTGCCCACCTGAATCAATTATTTTTGAAACATACATTTCCATTTAGTGATCCGTGCTGGGTCTAATTCACTTGCTGTTTAATGTCACTTAGAATCATCCAGGGACTAAAACAGGCCCATAGAGAACAGATTTTAAAAGTATATTTTAATGATAAAGATGGGCCTTTAATATTGTACAGGATTTCAAATCCCTGGACAAAGAATGTCAGCTTATGTTTAAAAGGAGTGCTCTAATATCTGTCTTTGAAAAGGACAGGCAGCCTTGGCCTGCGTGCGAGCAGAGGGCTCACCTTTTTCAAATTATAGTTTTCAAGTCTGATACAGCAGACAATCATCAGCGGCTCACATAAAATCATTATTTTGTCAGAGAGAGAAAGTGTGTTCGGGGGGGAAATTAATGACAGCGCAGAAAGAACAAAGGTGCGTCCTAATAGGGAGACTTTTTCTAAGATTAAAGGAGTCTCGGCCCTTCCTTTTGCTTCAGGTGTTGCTCTAAAATCGTCCTGAAGGCTGCGGGGGGACCCGGCCTTGAAGTCGGGGACTGGAAAGGCCCTGGGGAGAAACAGAACCTGCCCCCCCACAACCCCACCTCCAGTGTCCAGGGCAATCTGTTTCTTTCTCAGACATTCTGCTATTTGTATGCCGAGTATCTCGACATGGTTTTAACGTGGGCGGGGGGGAGGGTGAGCAGATCTCAGAAGAAGAAAGTCTGGTGACCCCGGAACAGCGTGCCCTCCTGAGGAAAAAGAGAACAAATTCATTCTTGATGACTCAGAAGGAAATTGAAAGTGGCATCCAAGCCTTTTGAAGCTGGACCTGAAATGCAAACTCTGGGCAGTGTGTGGCTGGGATTTGAAAGCCAGTTTGAGGACTCAGGTTCGGGAGGGGTAAGGGATTCTGTCCCCTGCGATGCTGCTCCCTCCCGGGAGGAGTGGGGATTCACTACAGACCCAGACCAGGAGGCGTCTGGCCAGGGCTCGGCCCACACAGCGGATTTGGTACCTGCGGAACCGCCTGTGGGCTCTGTCTCCTGCCAGAGCCCTTTCTGAGGGCAGTCCTGTCTCACCCTTCATCTAACGGCCGCCTTGTTCCCGAGGCCACCCGAGGGTTCCCACCGCATCACGGGCTTTCGGGACAGCTCACGGCTGCTGGGGAAGTGGGGAAGGTCACCAGGCTTGGGCTGGAAGAGAAAGGGAGAAGGGTGCACGTGGGGTCGGCCCAGGAGGCATGGGAGGGCGGCGTATTCACCCGGTTCCCATAGAGGCGCTCCCATTATTCCACGGGCTCCCCTACAGTCTGGCCCTGGGGCCCCTCTCTGTCATTCGTGTTGGCACAGCTTGTTGGCTGCCGTTTGTCTCAGGAGTGTGAGGGGCTCCCAGATGTGCAACACAGGGGATATCCTCCCTCAGTCCTGCCATGGCCAGACCGGCCCTTTGCTGACCCTTCTCCCCCACCCCCGTGTTTCCAGAAGCTCTGGTCCAGTGGGAGCTCCCTCCAGAAACTGATTCTATTCCTTGTGGTATCCTGAGATTTGGGGGGATGAGGAGTGGCTAATTTTAGGATCTGTGAGTGCACTTCGCATGAACAGAACGGTCCTAAAAAATCCTAAGTTTAACCAAACTGCCTTGGGACACGTGAACTGTTCCATTTTTTCTCACCGTGTTGAGTTCAGCAATGTGAATAGCGTCTGTGTCTCCTGAAGCGAAGCTATTTTGCATGGCCTGTTTTTCCAAACTTTTGACTTTTAATAATGTGGAAAAATTTATCCTAGCGCATTTTAGGGCATTCCAGGCCTATGGGACTGAATGTGGATGCGAGCAGTTCTGTCTGTCCAGCCATCGAAGGGCTGGTAGAGCTGCCGCCTGTCCACGGCCTGTCGTGTAGACCAGATGCATTCCATGCAGCCCACGTCATCCCTGGGCACAGCCTTTGCGATTGGCTGCGGGTCTTAGTGTCTCTGCTGGCGAAACCAAATCTACAAAATCACAGTAGAGAAACTTATTTGTTAAATATTTCTGCCCTGAAGGCTAATGTTTGCCCTCAGCTCCCCACCGTTTCAGTCAGGGTCTGGATTGCATGTCTACACTGAGGGCCCACGGACTCAGGACTGGACAGACAGCTGCTCCCCGGGCCCCACAGGCAGGAGGAGGAGGCAGGCCTGCCCGGGGCCAGCGTGCACACCGCGGTGGTCAGGGGCCGCCCGGGGGTTCGTGGGATCTGCTGGCGACGCTGAGGAAGCAAGGGCCTGTCCTGGGAGCTCCCGCTGACTGCGCAATACCGACGCCTTAGCGGTAGGAATGGGCAAGTTCACAGCAGTTCACGTCTACCAAGTTTCTTCCGAAAGGAGAAAGAGAAAGCAGCCTCGTGCTCTGAACCTACCTGAACCGTAGCTCCGGGTGCGTCTTCAGCGGCGACGGGACAGCTGGAGCCGGACATCAGCCTGAGGACAGGACAGGGGCTCGCACCGGAGAAGCCGTACTTCTCAGGAAAGACAGCGGCGTTTCTGCAGAGCAGAGAGAGCGAGAGCACATGTCCTGCAAGCAAATAAAGAGCTCCAAGGGACAGAGAGATCAATGGTGTGCAAACTACAGGCCGAAAGGCCGCTGCGGCCGGAGGCTCCCCAGCCCGGGATCTGGGGTGCTTCACCGACGCTCTCCTAGCTCAGCGCCGTGGAAACAGCTTTTCTGACCTGCTGGGTTTGAAAATGGGAGCTGAGAGGAGGCGG
>NW_023247617.1:0-2791 GCF_002007445.2 Ailuropoda melanoleuca | reverse complement strand
CTTTCTAGAGAAGGTGTGAAACTTGCAGTGATATCTTAATTCAGCTCAGGAAAATAAGAATTGTCGATTTAAACGCATAGGTAAATACGTCAATATTCTTCATATGCCTCAAAATGATCTCGGTTATAACAGAGCCTAAGAGAATATTCTCAATGACGGTTCCTTGGCTGTTTTCCTTTGGAAGAGTCATCACAATTTGTAATTATTTTGTCTTTGTCTTTCTTCCAGAATGAGGTGATCTTTTCATTGTGGTTTCCCCAGCAACGGGCAAAATGCCTAGGGCACGTGCAGAGGAAGAATCTGGAGGGGCTGGAGGAAGCAGTCCATAGCTAGGATGCTGTGGCCAGAATGATTTGGAACTGTCTTTCTTCAGTGTCTGGGAGAAGCTTAGACTCAAAAGCTTTACTGTGATGCTGAAAAAGATAAATGCTATGTAGTTGTCTAAGTAAATATATGTTACTGTTGGTTTTTTAAAAAAGTTTTATGAACAGGGGACGCCTGGGCAGTTCAGTCGGTTAAGTGGCTGACTCTTGATTTCAGCTCAGGTCATGATCTCAGGGTTGTGGGTTCAAGCCCCATATTGGGCTCCACACTCAGGAGGAGTCAGCTTATCCCTCTTCCTCCCCTTTTCCCCTCCCCCTGCTCTCTCTCTAAAATAAATAAATAAAATCTTTTAAAAAAACTTTTATGAATATATTTTTTTCTGAAAAAAATTTTATTAAATTTACAGATATTATTTGGTGTTCACTTTTATGACTTGGTGGTTTCTTTACTCAATGGCATCCCCAGAATGAAGGAAATGGTGTAAATAAGTAAAAGCCCTTCAAATATTCCAAAGCTTTAAATCAGACATTTTAATATTTGGGGATCTTTTTGAGTGACTCTCCCAACGTTCTAATCCATTAATGGAAAACCCTCACTAGATAATGGGTATTTTCCAAATAATATAAACCACACGGGTGTCACTTGTGGGCAAATTCTCACCTGGTTGGAAAGGAAGTAGCCGGCGTGATTCGAATACATGCAGCCGCTAATTGCGCTGAGAAGAGCTGGTCTGAGGGGCTGCTGTGGGGGGCTGCGTGGTGAGCTCTACGGGCCAGCATCAGCTTGGGGGCAGGAGGGCCCATTCCTACGGAGGCCCGGCTCCCCTCAGGCAGGTCAGGTCACGCAGCCTCTCTGGGGTTCAGCTTCAGCTGTAGAATGGGGAGGATGGCTGCCAATACCTAGACATGGGGGGGAAAGCACGTCTGGCCTCGCTCAGTTGGTGCTCGGCGCTGGGCACGTGTCCTCGTTCGTGCGGGCTGGGGTCAGCACAGCAGACTGGGGCGCTTACAGACAATCAACACTTATCGCTCACGGTTCTGGAGGCTGGCGGAGTCCGCAGTCGAGGCAGCAGCAGATGCCGTGTCTGGTGAGCGCCTGCTTCCTGACAGACAGCCATCTTCTCGCTGTCTACGTGCCGAACGGAAGAGCCAGCCCCCTGGGGTGTCTTGCACAGGGCGGTCATCTTGATCACAGGGGCTGTCCCTCCTGACGGCATCACCTCCCAAAGGCCTGACCTCCACGTACCATCTCACTGGGCATTAGGCTTCAACCTAGGAGTCTGGCAGGGGTGGGGGTGGGGAGAGGAGGACACGCACATTGAGACCATGGCCCTGTCCCCACCTGACTCCCTTCCAGGACACCTGAACCAACGGCGGACAGCTTCAGGGATTTGGAAGGCTGGTGAAAGCACTACTTTTACTTAACTCAGATCAGAAGAAACACTGCTGTCTCTGGAAAGTGCCTTTTCTCTGGTGCTTTTCTTGCCCCATGGTTCACTTCTAATCCTTTTATCCGAACTTTGTGCTTTTTCCTGATCTTTCCCTGCCTCTGCTTCTTCAGAAACCTCATTGCAAATCCCACCACAGGTCCAGGGACACAGTCGGTGCTCACTTGGATGTGGGGCCGGAGAGGTTGCTGAATTCCTTAACCTCATTTCATAAAAAGCCACATTTAAAACATGAATTAATTTCGGTATCATGGTAAATTTAAAACATGCTGTTACAGGGGCACCTGGCTGGCGCAGTTGGTTAAGCATCTGACTCAGGGTGGTGAGATCGAGCCCCGCATCAGGCTTCCACTCAGCAGGGAGTCTGGTTGAGATTCTCTCTCCCTCTACCCCTCCCCCACTGTGCACACACGTGTGTGCACGTGCTCTTTCTGTCAAATAAACATTCAAAAAAGAAAAACGAACATTCTGTGAAAAATATAAAGTTCTTTCTCAAACAAATCTCCAAACACTGGGGACTCATCTAGAAGACCCAAAATAATATTTTGCTGTATTAAATCCAGATAAGGAGGGTCTCAATTTCACACTTTCAAGTATTCATCTTCGGGGCTTCTTTTCTCAAGAAGTGTTGAGATACACAGGGAAGGTCTCACAGAGCCAAACACTATTCTTTGTATTATACCCCGTGTGTTCAAAGTCTCACGTGAGAGGTGTATAGCAAGGCCATTCTGCCTTATGTCAATGTCCTGGGAAGGCAAGGAGCTATAAGCAAATTTGGCTGTCAGATTCCTACTTTGGAATCACACAATGTTCAAGATGGAAGGGACTAGAACTCTCCTACAACCCCCTCATTTATAGATGAGAGACCCAGCAAATCATGACGTGTCCTACCAGAATCACATGCCAGCTAGTGCTCTAATAGATAATATTTGTTTTTGAGTGACTACTTAGGACTAGACGATTTTCCTATATAATATCATTTTGTGACTCCACTAAATTTATTTATTTATTTATTTATTT
>NW_023247616.1:0-2790 GCF_002007445.2 Ailuropoda melanoleuca | reverse complement strand
GGTGGAAACCATTTTTCCCCCCTCAGATAGACACAATTTTAATCTATAAATATAAAATGTGGATGGTGTGAGAGTTACCCTCTCCTGTTCATTGGAGTGGAAGTTACAAAGCAAAGTTGAAATTTGCAGTGCCCAGCTAAAACGAAATGTGCATACCCACCCCCCAAGAAATCTGATTCTATGTACGTGCCCAAGAGGAAAACCTTATTTTTGTGCAGGAAGACAGGCACAAGGCTGCTTATTAAAGTACTCCTTTTATAGGTGAAATTTTTTGGGGGGAAAAAAAAGCAAAATGTCCTATGGAATGGTAAGTGATGTATAAAATATGACATGTTCACATGGCAAATGTCAATGTATAGCAATTAAAACTATAGGATGGCTCCATAAATACCCATCTAGAAAATACCAAGATGTTATTATGCTTTGGTTCATAAAAAGGCTCATTTGAGTAAGACATGACCTAGCATGACAACACATTAATAATATTTTAATAAAATATGCAAACTATTACAGACACACACGTGCATGATAAACCCATCGATACATAGATGGATGAAGTTATGATCATCAAGTGTCTCACCTTTTTACAAAGAAATAGACTCTCTGAGTGAAATTTCAACTCTCATTGTGTGATTGCTGTTCAAGCGACATGGGACATTATCTTTTTCTATCTATTTCTCTCTCTCTATCACGCCTTAAATGAGCTGCCACTTGCCATTGCTTGGTGTCCATCCAAAATTCCAGCGAGGGAAAATCTCCATTATTTTTTCTTTCAAGCTCAGGCACTGTCATTTCAATTGAAGTAACAGGATGAAGTTCAAAGAACCCGTGAGCGTCCCAGCATTTAGCATTGATCCGGCACAGTATATATGCTAGGTCATGAACACTGCGTGCCAAGCCATATCCACAAAAATTGGAAAATTGGACACCTGAGGAGATTGTTGAGATAGAAGTTACTCTTCTCCTGTGTTCAGAGAACAACAAAGATAGTATTTGATGATACACTCTGAGAGCCAGATAACCCAAGGTTCATCACCAAATTTTCTTTCTAGTGCTTTCATTCCTGGTACTGAAAAATACTCTAAAGAAATCCTATTTCCGGAGGGAATTTGGATCTCAAAAAATATCTTTAAAAATACATGCAAATAATCTCTAAGACATATTTTATGTTATTTTAGGCCAGTAAATGGTATTGTAAAACCTAGGATATTTTGGATTTTGTAATGATATATATTCTTGGATATCATGCGATGCAAATGTGATCCAGGATTTTAAGTGAATTATCGGAATGATCTTAAAAGGAATAATTTCTTTGGAGCAACAACTTTCCTTATCTGTGAAATCTAAACTGCTATGTGTTGAATTCTGATCTATTTGCACATCACTGTTTGATGAGCAATGTCGTGAAATCTATATAATATAATATATTGATTAATTTATTAATTTGTCTTCTAGATTTATGGGACACAGAATATCTTTTTCTATGAGTAGTACAATGATTATATCATATAAATTGAATATGAAATATTCCTGGCAGAAAAGAGATTTCTATTGTTAAATATTTCTTTTGGAAATGTTCTGATCAAAGCAAATCATTTTGGAAAGGATTTTTTCCATTTTACCGATTACAACGTAATTTCTCATACATTTTTATTTTTATTATACCTATAAAACACATAATTGTGGTAAAAGTTTCAAATTGTATAGTTTTGTGTAAAGTATTAGCTAAAAGGCCCTTTTCTTCCCATATGCAATTCTACCTTACAGAGATTATAGTGTTAACTGCTGTGATATATTCTTCTAAATAGTTTGCCTTTATGAATAAATATATTTCACAATGAAGTGCCTATCCATACAAGTATGCATATATGTATACATTTTGTAAACGGCCACATAAACAGGGTGTCAGACAGAGTCTAGGAGAGCCTACCATGAGCCCCAAGTCCAGGAGTGATCACCTTCTGGAATCCGCTGTCCCATAGGGTGGGCACCACTGGTGGCTTCCTTCCAGCCGACAGAATCTGGCAGAAGTAACAGAACATGTGTAATTGCCTGGAGGTGGTTATGTGGCTGCATGACCTAAGTCTACAGCTTCTGTCTTGTTGAAGGCGCTCTCTGCTCTCTTGACTCCGAAGAAACTCCGCAAGGCAAGGAAATGTGGGTGTCGTCTAGGGTGAAGGGTAGCCTCAGACAGGAAGCAGAAACCCTCACTTCTACAGCTGAAGAGAACTCCACTCTGCTAAAACCCTCAGTGGTCTGGGAAGCCAAGTCTTCCCCAGTCAAGTCTGATGCACCCCCCATCCCCCAGGAGACACCTGACTGCTGTATGTGCGACCCTTACCAGGTGACACAGCTAAGCTCTGCTCAGACTTATAGCTAAACTCGAGCTCATACCGCTATGTACCATCAGGAAACAGGTAAGCTGGTGTAGGTCTTACTCAGCATGTTGTTCCACAATTTGCCTTTTTACTAAGCGATATATTATGGAGATTTCTATATATGGGTGTCTATATATGCAGTTAGGTGAATATACATCCAAGTATGGATGAAAATTAAACAAGATTATGTAATTTTATATGTAAATACACACAGAGACGTGTGTATTAGAATTTATAATGAATGTCGTCCCCTAAATTCTACCCTCTGAAGACAATTACTATTAGTAGTTTATTTCATGGTCATAATTTTCAATAATATACATATACTTCTGTTCCTTGATTCTTTATTTTTTCCTGTATTAGTCATGTATTTTTAACGAACGATGAGTTATTTAGCGAACATTCTTTGTCT
>NW_023247615.1:0-2371 GCF_002007445.2 Ailuropoda melanoleuca | reverse complement strand
TTCTCTTCTTCATGAATGAAGAATGATCTTTTCTCTCTTTTCCTGCTTTTATCTGTTCCACTTACCTCTGACCTTTATCTCTTCACCAAGAGTATCTCAAGTAACCTTCATTATTTATTCAATATTCTTGCAGGGTCAAGTCTCTCTTTACTGCCAATGGGGATTTTAATTCTGTGGTTGCATTATTTTTGTATCATTCCCTGTCCTTTATTTCAATCATAACATTCTATTGAATTTCCATTTCATCCTGTTTATATCTTTCTTCTCATACTTTATAGATACATGTTTATAGAACATATGTGGCTTTTTGTAGTCTATTAGGGATGCCAGTAGTCTCTTGAAGTTTTCTTTTGGGTCCTGTAGTAGATCATTATTATGCTTTTCCTTTCTGTCTTTACGATGCCATTTTCTTTCTCTTGTTCTGAAATTTTTTTTCATAGGTTCCATGTTGAATTTTCTTCTTTTACTCACTTTCTATAAGAGTCCTCAGACTTAAGTGTTTATCAACAGATAGAATGGATATGTTTCTTTTGGTTCTATTCCCTATCCACTTTTTTTAACTTTTATTTATTTGTCTTAATTTAAATTCAATTACCCAACCTATAGTACATCATTAGTTTCAGATGTAGAGTTCAGTTACTCATCAGTTGCATATAGCACCCAGTGCTCATACCGTCATGTGCCCTCCCTATCCACTTGAATGTATGTCAGTTCTTATTTCAACTTCCATGTCTACTAGGCATTGAACAATTGAACTCCCACTCTACTGGCTTTGCCTACCTTATTGTCTAATCTTCTGTTACTCTGAAATGATGAGCACCTGAAAAACTACAAAATTCTCAGTTTATACTGCTCTTGAGTTCATCCTCTTTCTGCCCCTACCTAAAATGCTATATATTGGGAGCATACATTTCTCAACATGCAGCCTTCTCCCTCCCTGCACAGCTGTTTCCTTGGAGCTCTCTATGGATGTACTACGAGAGAGATAGTGGAGATAAAGGGAGGAAGAGATAAAGAGGTAATTAATATAACTCTAGCTGCTCCTTAGATCAGTAAAATAAATAAATAAATAAATAAATAAATAAATAAATAAATAAATAAAAATAAACAATTGGGATTACTTTAAACCAAAAATTCTCGGCACAGTAAAGGAAGCCATCAATAAAACAAAAAGACTACCTACTGAATGGGAAGAAGATATTTGCAAATGGGTATCTGACAAGGGGTTAATATCCAAAACATATAAAAAACTTATACAACTCAGCAACAAACACACATCCAATTAAAAAAATGAGCAGAGGGGCAAAGAGATGGAACTTTCCAAGATGACAGAGGAGTAGGAGACCTTAGTTTTATCTGCACCCAGGAATTTAGCTAGATAGCTATCAAATTATTCTGAACACCTGTGAACTCAACCAGACATCTAAGAAAAGATTTGCTGCAATTCTACAAATAGAAAAGCGACCACTTTCTGCAAGGTAGGAGGTGCAGAAAAGTGAATCCAAGGCCGAATACTGGAAGATAAACTGCGGGGGAGGGAGCCTCTGTAAGCTGGCTACCAGAAAGTGATACAACAGCAGAGTACAAAATCAGAACTTCTAGAAGTCAGCTTCAGTGAGGGAAGTCCCTGCCTGAAAGGCACTCAGGTGGCAAAGTGGGGCCGAATCCTAGGTGGGACAGTGTGGTCTCAGGTTCCCCAGGGTCACAGGAAGAATGGGGGTGCCTGAGTGCGGCAGAGTTCCCAGGCATTGGAGCAGGGAAGCTGGCTGCAATCAGCGAGCCCAGGAGTGGGCTTTCAGCTCTGGGTTGCCGTAAACCACAAACTGTAACACAGATGAGCGACTGCAGGGGCCAATAAGTGGCAGAACCCTAGAAACTCCCCTTCCTCCCCTGGGAGGACCAGCCCCAGTGCACGCTGTTGGAGTCTGAAGGGTTTGTAGACTCGAAGCTGAGTCTTTTACCTGAGATAGTAATGCTGTTACAGGCCAGGTGAGCACAGAGTGGAGATGGAGACGAAGGAGACAGGAGTGATTGACTGCTTTTCCCTGAGGGCACACTGAGGAGTGGGGGGAGGGCACGAACTTTTGGTTCCACAGCTGGAGGTTGGGAGAATTCCATTTTCATTCTCATCCTCTAAAGTGGGGCAGAAAGCCTTCAGGGAACAAAAGCCACATAGAGCAATCCAGAGTTGCCTACTTAGCCTGACTCCCTGGCAAGGATGGTGCAATTCCAACCAGGGCAAAGACACCTGACACTCAGCACAGCAGGCCCCTCCCCCAGGAACATCTGGCTAAGACCAAGCTTACCGATCACACAGAACTGCAAAACTCTGGCGCTAGGAGAAAATAGTATATAGAATTCATGGTTTTTT
>NW_023247614.1:0-3021 GCF_002007445.2 Ailuropoda melanoleuca | reverse complement strand
GGAAACATGAGGGAATGTTGTCGCGGAAGCCTGACGAGAGTGCCCTAGTAGTGGTCTCTGAGACGCCACACTGTCCAGGGAAATATCAACGATCATCATCTCTCGTGAGTAAAGGAGCATGAATGAAGGGGTCAGGAGTTTTGAGGACTCAGCGCCCTTCTCATTGGTAATAAACCAGAGCGTCCAGGAAAACACCTCCAGTGAACAGCAGCCTTTTCACTNCCAGCGAACAGCAGCCTTTTCACTGGGGACCCCGATTCCACATTGGGTGTAGGGGCCTGGGGAGGATCCAGCCCTTAGAACCAAGAAACAAAGTGTGAGTGGAAAGCCCTTGAAGTCACGACGGCCTTATGGAAGGTGGAACAGGAATCAAGGTGCTTTGGTACCGTGAGTGAAACAGGAGGAACACAGCACTGAGAAAGACAATTCGGCCAAAACCCGGTTCCAACGAAATGTTTGCTCCCTGGGGAAAACGGTCAAAACTGCTGGCGGGAATGGAACGAAAAGGCCCAAAACACGTCCGTCAGAAACAACACCGTACAGGGACCGTCTTAGCACTATCATCACCCTTCGTGAATAGGGAAACATGAGGGAAAGTGGTCGTGGAAGCCTGACGAGAGTGCCCCATAGTGATCTCTGAGACCCAACACAGTCCAGGGAAATATGAACGATCATCATCTCCCGTGAGTAAGGGAGCATGAATGAAAAGGTTCAGGATTATCGACGACTCAGCGCCCTTCTCATTGGTAATAAAGCAGAGCGTCCAGGGAAACACCTCCAGCGAACAGCAGCCTTTTCACTGGGGACCCCGATTCCACATTGGGTGTAGGGGCCTGGGGAGGATCCAGCCCTTAGAACCAAGAAACAAAGTGTGAGTGGAAAGCCCTTGAAGTCACGACGGCCTTATGGAAGGTGGAACAGGAATCAAGGTGCTTTGGTACCGTGAGTGAAACACGACGAACACAGCACTGAGAAAGACAATTCGGCCAAAACCCGCTTCCAACGAAATGTTTGCTCCCTGGGGAAATCCTGTCAAAACTGCTGGCGGCAATGGAACGAAAAGGCCCAAAACACGTCCGTCAGAAACAACACCGTACAGGGACCGTCTTAGCACTATCATCACCCTTCATGAAAAGGGAAAAATGAGGGAAAGTGGTCACGGAAGCCTGACAAGAGTGCCCCATAGTTGTCTCTGAGACACCACACAGTCTAGGGAAATATCAACGAACATCTTCGTGAGTAAGGGAGCATGAATGAAAACCTTCAGGTTTTTCGATGGCTCAGCGCCCTTCTCATTGTTAATAAAGCAGAGCGTCCAGGAAAACACCTCCAGCGAACAGCAGCCTTTTCACTGGGGACCCCGATTCCACATTGGGTGTAGGGGCCTGGGGAGGATCCAGCCCTTAGAACCAAGAAACAAAGTGTGAGTGGAAAGCCCTTGAAGTCACGACGGCCTTATGGAAGGTGGAACAGGAATCAAGGTGCTTTGGTACCGTGAGTGAAACACGACGAACACAGCACTGAGAAAGACAATTCGGCCAAAACCCGCTTCCAACGAAATGTTTGCTCCCTGGGGAAATCCTGTCAAAACTGCTGGCGGCAATGGAACGAAAAGGCCCAAAACACGTCCGTCAGAAACATCACCGTACAGGGACCGTCTTAGCACTATCATCACCCTTCGTGAATAGGGAAACATGAGGGAAAGTGGTCGCGGAAGCCTGACGAGAGTGCCCCACAGTGGTCTCTGAGACACCACACAGTCCAGGGAAATATCAACGATCATCATCTCTCGTGAGTAAGGGAGCATGAATGAAAAGGTTCAGGATTTTCGAGGACTCAGCGCCCTTCTCATTGGTAATAAAGCAGAGCGTCCAGGGAAACACCTCCAGCGAACAGCAGCCTTTTCACTGGGGACCCCGATTCCACATTGGGTGTAGGGGCCTGGGGAGGATCCAGCCCTTAGAACCAAGAAACAAAGTGTGAGGTGAAAGCCCTTGAAATCACGACGGCCTTATGGAAGGTGTAAAAGGAATCAAGGTGCTTTGGTACCGGGAGTGAAACATGACGAACACAGCAATGAGGAAGACATTTCGGCGAAATCCCGCTTACAACGAAAAGCTTGCTCCCTGGGGAAATCCTGTCAAAACTGCTGGCGGCAATGGAACGAAAAGGCCCAAAACACGTCCGTCAGAAACAACACCGTACAGGGACCGTCTTAGCACTATCATCACCCTTCGTGAATAGGGAAACATGAGGGAAAGTGGTCGCGGAAGCCTGACGAGAGTGCCCCATAGTGGTCTCTGAGACCCCACACAGTCCAGGGAAATATCAACGATCATCATCTCTCGTGAGTAAGGGAGCATGAATGAAAAGGTTCAGGATTTTCGAGGACTCAGCGCCCTTCTCATTGGTAATAAAGCAGAGCGTCCAGGAAAACACCTCCAGCGAACAGCAGCCTTTTCACTGGGGACCCCGATTCCACATTGGGTGTAGGGGCCTGGGGAGGATCCAGCCCTTAGAACCAAGAAACAAAGTGTGAGGGGAAAGCCCTTGAAGTCACGACGGCCTTATGGAAGGTGGAACAGGAATCAAGGTGCTTTGGTACCGTGAGTGAAACACGACGAACACAGCACTGAGAAAGACAATTCGGCCAAAACCCGCTTCCAACGAAATGCTTGCTCCCTGGGGAAATCCTGTCAAAACTGCTGGCGGCAATGGAACGAAAAGGCCCAAAACACGTCCGTCAGAAACAACACCGTACAGGGACCGTCTTAGCACTATCATCACCCTTCGTGAATAGGGAAACATGAGGGAAAGTGGTCGCAGAAGCCTGACGAGAGTGCCCCATAGTGGTCTCTGAGACCCCACACAGCCCAGGGAAATATCAACGATCGTCATCTCTCATGAGTAAGGGAGCATGAATGAAAATTGTACGGATATTGGAGGACTTAGCGCCCTTCTCATTGGTAATAAAGCAGAGCGTCCAGGAAAACACCGCCAGCGAACAGCAGCCTTTTCACT
>NW_023247613.1:0-5236 GCF_002007445.2 Ailuropoda melanoleuca | reverse complement strand
CTGTAGTTAGTATCTTACATTAACATGGTATATTTGTCATAACTAAGAAACCAACTATGGTACATAATTATCAACTAAACCCCACACTTGATTCAGATTTCACTAGATTTCTCGNATTCAGATTTCACTAGATTTCTCACTATTTTACACTTTCTATTCCAGGATCACATCCAAGATATCACGTTGCTTTTAGATGTCATGTCTCCTTAGGATTGCCAGTCTGTAACAGTTTTCCCATTTTTTCTTGTTTTTCATTTCCTATCAGTTTTGAGGCATACTTTTCAGATACTCCATAGACTGTGCTTTACTTGGGTTTTCCTCTCATATTCCTCTTGATTAGATTGACATTATGGGTTTTTGAAGGAACAAAGATAAAGTACCCTTTTTAACACATCGGGTCAGGGGTACATGCCACCAATATGATTTATTACTAATGATGTTAATCAAATTCATCTTGCCAGTTTTCTCCATTGTAAAGTTACTTCTTTACCATACTGTATTCTTTAGAAGCGATTCATTAAGTGTTGCCTGCCCTCAAGTGGGGGGGGTGGTGGTGGTGGTGATTAAGCTTCACCCCGTGAAGGGAAAAGCATTTATATAAACCACTTGGATTCTTTTTTAAGGCAAATGGGTCTCTTTGATTCTTTTTATTATTTAATCATTATTTATATCAGAATGGACTCATGGATATCAATTTCTTTTCTCGTGGCTTATAATCCAATACTGTGTATGGATAGTACATTAATAATAATAATTATTAGAAAATATTAACAGTCACCAATACAGAATGGTCATTAATCTTTTTTTCTAATAATAATATTTTTTATTATATTATGTTAGTCACCATACAGTACATCCCTAGTTTTTGATGTAAAGTTCCATGATTCATTACTTGCATATAACACCTAGTGCACCATGCAATACATGTCCTTAATACCCATCAGCAGCCTATCCTATTCCCCCACATCCCTCTGTTCTGAAGCCCTCAGTTTGTTTCCCAGAGTCCATAGTCTGTCATGGTTCATTCCCCTTTCCCTTTACCATCCCCTTCTCCTTCCCTTTTTTCTCCTACCAATCTTCCTACTTCTTATGTTCCATAAATGAGTGAAACCATATGATAATTGTCTTTCTGTGCTTGACTTATTTCACTTAGCATTATCTCCTCCAGTCCCGTCCATGTTGCAGCAAATGTTGAGAATTCGTTCTTTTTGATGGCTGAGTAATATTCCATTGTATATATGGACCACATCTTCTTAATCCAGTCATCTGTTGAAGGACACCTCAGCTCCTTTTAGCTATTGTGCTAATTTAGCTATTGTGCACAATGCTGCTATGAACATTGGGGTGCATAAGGCCCTTCTCTTCATGGTGTCTGTATCTTTCTGGTAAATACCTAGTAGTGCAATTGCTGGATCATAGGGTAGCTCTATTTTTAACTTTTTAAGGGACCTCCACACTGTTTTCCAAAGTGTCTTTACCAGCTTGCATTCCCACCAACAGTGTAAGAGAGATCCCCTTTCTCCACATCCTCTCCAACATTTACTGTTTCCTGCCTTGTCAATTTTTGCCATTCTAACTGGTGTAAGGTGGTATCTCAAGGTAGTTTGATTTGAATTTCCCTGATGGCTAATGATTTTGCCCATTTTTTCGTGTGTCTGTTAGCCATTTGAATGTCTTCAATGGAAAAGTGTCTGTTCATATCTTCTGCCCATTTTTTGATTTGTTTGTTTGTTTCTTGTGTATTGAGTTTGAGAAGTTCTTTGTAGATCTTGGATACCAGTCTTTTATCTGTAGTGTCATTTGCAAATATCTTCTCCCATTCCGTGAGCTGCCTCATAGGTTTTTTTGACTGTTTCCTTGGCTGTGCAGAAGCTTTTTATCTTGATGAAGTCCCACAAGTTCATTTTATCTTTTGTTTCTCTTGCCTTTGGAGATGTGTCATGAAAAAAGTTGCTGTGGCTGATGTCAAAGAGGTTGCAGCCTATGTTCTCCTCTTGGATTTTGATGGATTCCTGTCTCACAAAGACCTCAATGTGAGAATGGTCATTAATCTCGATTGAAGGGCATATCAAGTTTGCATCAAGCCATTTCATTTGTCATTGCTTTCTAGTTAATTAAATGATTTCTTAGAGTGACTATCCTTAAACAGGAGATCCACATATAAACATTTTAATTTATTATCAATCATTCTCCCATCCTTCTCCTATTTCTGAAATCCTTCATCTGTTCTCTTTTTTTGTTATTAGCCAGATGAATCTTTGAAGATGTGAATATTACCAAACATTAGTGTCAGCCTTGTTATTACTACAAATCATGGCAGGTCTTTTTCATTTTTTGTCACAAATAAAAAGGAAACCAGTTTTAACTTTATATGCTGTATTTTTGTTTTCATTTTCACTGGATTGTAAAACATTATAAGATAAATGAGATGTGAAGATTACCACTTATTGATACATCTTGTTTCAGTTTACTTCTAGGCAAAATAACACATCCTTTTAATGTCAAGTATCTGATGTATATGCAATCATTCTCTCTTGTCTACAGCAGAGATTGCACATGAAATGTTTCAGCATATATACATATTTTAAACTCTTTTAATACTTACATATTCCATATATCTGTTCATTAAACGTGAGGAACATGAATGTTAGTATTGGAGGCAAGTTGAAAATGTCCCTACCTAAATCCTGGAGAGGTACAGTGAAAAGTTATAGTGAAAAGGTATAATGAAAATATTCATTGCAACATCATAGTACAACATTCGTCTGTCCTATAAAATTATACTAGAATCTAATGAAGATAAAAATAAAGGAACAACAACAAAACCCTGATGAAATTACTCAAACACTCAAAAGAGTTGTCTTAACTTACAAGTCTAAAGTGAGTCAAATCATCTATAAAAATTAATACAGATGTAATACTCCCATTTTTAAATTTTATTTTTTATTTATTTATTTTTAATATTTTTTATTATGTTATTCACCATACAGCACATCCCTGGTTTTTGATGTAAATTTCGATGATTCATTAGTTGCATATAACACCCAGTTCACCATTCAATATGTGCCCTCCTTACTACCCATCACCAGTCTATCCCATTCCCCCACCCCCCTCCACTCTGAAGCCCGCAGTTTGTTTCTCAGAGTCCAAAGTCTCTCATGCTTCATTCCCCCATCTGATTACCCCCCCTTTCTTTATCCCTTTCTTCTCCTACCAATCTTCCTAGTTCTTATGTTCCATAGATGAGAGAAACCATATGATAATTGTCTTTCTCTGCTTGACTTGTTGCACTTAGCATTATCTCCTCCAGTGCCATCCATGTTGCAGCAAATGTTAAGAAATCGTTCTTTTTGATAGCTGAATAATATTCCATTGTATATATGGATCACAGCTTCTTAATCCAGTCATCTCTTGAAGGGCATCTCAGCTCCTTCCACGATTTAGATATTGTGGATAGAGCTGCTATTAACATTGGGGTGCACATGGCCCTTCTCTTCACTATGTCTGTATCTTTGGGGTAAATACCCAGTAGTGCAATGGCTGGATCATAGGGTAGCTCAATTTTTAACTTTTTAAGGGACCTCCACACTGTTTTCCAGAGTGGCTGTACCAACTTGCATTCCCACCAACAATGTAGGAGGGATCCCCTTTCTCCACATCCTCTCCAACAATTGTTGTTTCTTGCCTTGTCTATCTTTGCCATTCTAACTGGCGTAAGGTGGTATCTCAGTGTGGTTTTGATTTGAATTTCCCTGATGGCTAATGATTTTGAACATTTTTTCATGTGTCTGTTAGCCATTTGTATATCTTCATTGGAAAAGTGTCTGTTCATATCTTCTGCCCATTTTATGATTTGCTTGTTTCTCATGTATTGAGTTTGGCAGTGGATCCCTTTGGGTTTTCCATAAAGAGTATTATGTCATCTGTGAAGAGACACAGTTTGACTTCAGTCTCTTCAATAAATGGTGCTGGGAAAATTGGACAGCTACATGCAAAAGAATGAAACTTGACCACTCTCTCACACCATACACAAAAATAAACTCCAAATGGATGAAAGACCTCAATGTGAGACAGGAATCCATCAAAATTCTAGAGGAGAACATAGGCAACAACTTCTATGACATCGGCCAGAGCAACCTTTTTCACGACACATCTCCAAAGGCAAGAGAAATAAAAGATAAAATGAACTTATGGGACTTTATCAGGATAAAGAGCTTCTGCACAGCCAAGGAAACAGTCAAAAAAACTAAGAGACAGCCCACGGAATGGGAGAATATATTTGCAAAGGACACCACAGATAAAGGACTGGTATCCAAGATCTACAAAGAACTTCTCAAACTCAATACACGAGAAACAAATAAACAAATCATAAAATGGGCAGAAGATATGAACAGACACTTTTCCAATGAAGACATTCAAATAGCTAACAGACACATGAAAAAATGGGCAAAATTATTAGCCATCAGGGAAATTCAAATCAAACTACCTTGAGATACCACCTTACACCAATTAGAATGGCAAAAATTGACAAGGCAGGAAAAAACAAATGTTGGAGAGGATGTGGAGAAAGGGGATCCCTCCTACATTGTTGGTGGGAATGCAAGTTGGTACAGCCACTCTGGAAAACAGTGTGGAGGTCCCTTAAAAAGTTAAAAATTGAGCTACCCTATGATCCAGCCATTGCACTACTGGGTATTTACCCCAAAGATACAGACGTAGTGAAGAGAAGGGCCATATGCATCCCAATGTTCATAGCAGCATTGTCCACAATAGCTCAATTGTGGAAGGAGCAGAGATGCCCTTCAATAGATGACTGGATTAAGAAGACGTGGTCCATATATACAATGGAATATTAGCCATCAGAAGGAACAATTATACAACATTTGCAGCAACATGGATGGGACTGGAGGAGATTATGCTAAGTGAAATAAGTCAAGCAGAGAAAGGTAATTATCATATGGTTTCACCAATTTATGGAACATAAGAAATAGGAAGATCAGTAGGAGAATGAAGGGAAGAATGAAGGGGGGATAAACAGAAGGGGGAATGAACCATGAGAGACTGTGGACTCTGGGAAACAAACTGAAAGCTTCAGAGGGGAGGGGGGTGGGGGATTGGTATAGGCTCGTGATGGGTATTAAGGAGGGTACGTATTGCATGGTGCACTGGGTGTTATATGCAAATAATGAATCATGGAACATTGCATCAAAAACTGGGGATGTACTGTATGGTGACT
>NW_023247612.1:0-1291 GCF_002007445.2 Ailuropoda melanoleuca | reverse complement strand
AGTCACTCTTACTGTCTGTCCTCAAGAGAAGCTGTTTTGCCAGAGGCCTAACCTCTTGGGGTTTTGTCAAAATCCAACTGACCTGGAGGAAGGGAAATACACAACTTCAGCCATGTCCAGCCATTCTGTCCTACCAACAGGTGGGGGGAAAAACTGAGAAGCACTTGCAGAAGGCGCACCTCAGGGACATAGGCTCATCACAAGACTGAAATCTAGTTGTAGGATTCTAGAATGCTTCCACGTCCCCACACCTTAACATCACATCACTAAAGGCTTATTTACTGCAGTTAATTTCATCCAGTGCATCAGGTCTGGATTTTTAAGGGAAAGAAAACAGAATCATATAAAATGCTTAATTAACACCAAATAGCAGAAAAAGAGTGTCATACAAAAATAGGAAGAAAGAACAAGGGCAACAAATACAGAACAGTAACAAATATGGTAGATATTAATCCAATTATACCAATAGCCACTTTAAATTGCAACAGTCTAAATATATCAATTAAAAGATATATTTATCTTTTACCCACAAGACACCTACTTTACATATAAAAATACATATAGCTTAAAAGTAAATGGGTGGAGAAAAATATACCATGCTAACACGAATCAGTGTGAGTAGCTATATTAATTTCAGACAGAGAAGACTTCAGGACAAAGAAAAGTATCAGGCACAAAGAGAGGTATTATATAATAATAAAGGGGTCAATTCTCCAAGGACACATAACAATTCTTGATGTGTATGTACCTAACAGCAAAGCATCCACTTTTGTGAGACAAAAACTGATAAAAACATAAGGAGAAAGAGATGAATCCATGATTATTGCTGGAGATTTCTACATCCTTTCATCATAAATGGATAGATCAAGCAGGCAGAAAATCATTACGAACGTAGCTGAATTCCACAACATCATTGACCAAATGGATATAACAAACATCTATACACCACTTCATTTAACAGCAGCAGAATACACATCACAAGCTCACATGGAATATACACCAACAAAGGCCATGCTCTGGGCCCTAAAACACAACATGACAAATTTAAAATGACAGNTGACAAATTTAAAATGACAGAAATCATACTATCTGTTCTCAGACCACACTGAAACTAAAGTAGGAATCAAGAACAAATAGATAGCTAGAAAATCCCCCAAAACTTGGGAGATGAAACAACACACTTCTAAATAATACATGGATTCAAAAGAAAATATCTCAAGAGAAATTTTAAAATATTTTGAACAAAGTGAAAATAAGAACAGATCAAAACTTGTGGGATGCAGCAAAAACA
>NW_023247611.1:0-2788 GCF_002007445.2 Ailuropoda melanoleuca | reverse complement strand
CTTGATTACTACAGCTTTGTAATAGAACTTGAAGTCTGGAAGTGTGATGCCTCCAGCTTTGCTTTTCTTTTTCAAGATTGCTTTGGCTATCCAGGGTATTTCTTGGTTCCATAGAAATTTTAGGACTGTTTGTTCTAGCTCTGAGAAAAAAAATTCTGTTGGTAGGGATTGCATTAAATATGTGAATTAATTCAGCAATATAAAGCTCAACACCCAAAAAACCAAATAATCCATTTTAAAAATGGGCAGAAGACATAAACATTTTTTCCAAAGAAGATACACAGCTAGCCATCAGACGCATGAAAAGATGCTCAACATCACTCATGATCAAGGAAATACAAATCAAAACTACAATGAGATATCACCTCACACCAGTCGGAATGGCTAAAATTAACAACACAAGAAACAATAGTATTGGCAAGGATGTGGAAAAAGGGGAAACCTCTTACATTATTAGTGGGAATACAAACTGGTACAGCCACTTTGGAGAACAGTACGGAGGTTTCTCAAAAGTTAAAAATGGAACAATCAGGCAATTGCACTACTAGATATTTGATCAAAGAATACAAAAATATTAATTTGAAGGGTTACATGCACCCCAATGTTTATAGCATCATTATCAACAATAGCCAAATTATAGAAAGAGCTCAAATGTCTATGTACTGATGAATGGGAAAAGGAGACATGATATATATATGTGTGTATATATTGTGTGTATTTTATGGCTGAGTAATATTTCATTATATATATATATATATATAATGAAATATTACTCAGCCATAAAAATAATTAAATCTTTCCATTTGCAACAACATGGATGGAGCTAGAGAGTATTATGCTGAACAAAATAAGTCAAAGACAAATCCCATATGATTTCACTCATATGTGGAATTTCAGAAACAAAACAAATGATAATGGAGGGAAGGGAGAGGAAAACCAAGAAACAGATGTTAGAGAACAAACTGATAGCTAGGTGGATGGGGTGATGGGTTAAATAGGTGATGGGGATTAAGAGTGCACTTGTGATGAACACCAGGTGTTGTGTATAAGTATTGAATCACTAAATTGTACACCTGAATCTAATACTACACCATTTGTTAACTAAATGGAATTTAAATAAAAACTAAAAAAAAAAAGAACCTCTCAATTTGGCATTGATGTGGAGCATTTGGAACTCCCATACCTTCTTAATGGAATTATAAAATTGTATAATTACTTTGAAAAACAGTTTGACATTTTTTCATAAAGTTAAACTTATCTATAACCCCCTCCAAAGGATTTACTCAACAGAAACAAAAACTTACACACACACATAAAAATAGTAAATGCAAAATTGTTTATAGCAGCATGATTTATGATAGTTCTAAACTAGGAGAATTCAAATGTGTTGCAACAACTGAATGGAAAACAAATTGTGGTATATTCATAAAATGGAATGCTTACAGTAACAAAAAAGAAACTAATTAGTGGTGCACATAATAACAGATAAAACTAAAAAATACTATAGGGATAGATAATAGCCAGACACAAAAGTATACCTCTTCGTGAATCCATTTATATAAAATTCCAGAAGAAGTAAAACCAATCTATAGTGATAGAAACAAGAATAATGGAAGTTTCTGATAGGGATGGGGGTTGGTAAATTGTCAATAAAGATACCCAAAGGGACTTTCTGGGAGATGGATATGTTTTATATATTGATTTTTTTAGTGGTTACAGAAGTGTACATGTATGTCAAAACTCATAAAACTGTATATTTAAAATCTATGTTCTTTATTTTACTAAATTATATCTAAAAAATCCTCACATGTTCATAACACGCACACACACATGGAAATTTTCATTTCAGAAGCGTCCCCAATCAGGTCTACTCCTAACACAGAACCTAGAACAAGAGTACAATGAAGACGCACATATCATATGTCTAAATATTTACTAGTTATTAATCAAGCTTAAAAATACGTTCTGTCCTTCTACATTGACCAGTATACCTTCCTAAATACAAAACAAAAAATGTGTAAAACTATGACTTCCACATGGCTTAATTTTGACAAAAAATAGCAATGATGTCTGAACTTAACCATTATTGCATGTGTCTGTGTGAACTTTCATGGACCAGGAATGTTAGATGGATAGTAAAATAAAGTTGCATAAAAATTATAAATTGAGGGATGCTTGGGTGGCTCAGTAGGTTAGGCATCATCTGCCTTCTGCTCAGGTCATGATCTCTGAGTCCTGGGATAGAGTCCCACGTTGGGCTCCTTGCTCAATGGGTAAACTGCTTTTCCCTCTGCCTGCCACTCCCCCACATGTGCTCTCTCTCTCTGACAAATAAATAAATAAAATCTTTTAAAAATATGAATTTATATATAATATTTATTCCTTAAGTTAATTTTTCTTCCCTTCATTTTGGAAAAATGATTAATTAGGAATTCATAATCAAGGGGTGTCTGGTTGGCTCAATTGGTAGAGCATGCAACTCTGTTTTTTTTAATTTATTTTTTAATAATAATTTTGTATTATGTTAGTCACCATACAGTATATCCTTAGCTTTTGATGTAATGTTCAATGATTAATTATTTGTCTATAACACCCAGTGCACCATGCAGTTTGTGCCTTTCACATGGTTCATTCCCCCTTCTGTTTACCCCCCTTCATTCTTCAGTTCCTTCTCCTACCGATCTTCTTATTTCTTATGTTCCATAAGTGAGTGAAACATTTCACTTAGCATAATCTCCTCCAGTCCCGTCCATGTTGCTGCAAATGTTGTGTAATCGTTCTTTCTGAT
>NW_023247610.1:0-2787 GCF_002007445.2 Ailuropoda melanoleuca | reverse complement strand
TATTTAGACCAATCTATCCAAAATATTATAATTTCAACATGTAATCAACATTAAAAAATTATTGAAACGTTAAAAAAATTAAAAAAATAAAACCACTTTATTTTATTTTTATTTTTAAATTCAATTTGGTTGACGTATAGTATGTTAGTTTCAGTGGAAGATTTAGTGATTCTTCAGTTGCATATAACAGCCAGTACTCATTACATCAAATGCCTGCCTTAATGCCCATCACCCAGTTACCCCTCCCCTCACCAGTTCCCCTCCAACAAAACAAACTTATTTAGTGGTAAAGGTGCTCAGGTATTCTCATACTCTTCTTTTTCTCTCCCCTGTATTTTCCCATCTAGTACTTTCTCTCTCATCACCCTTTCTCCTCTTCCTCTCCTCCTCTTCCTTCTCCTTTTAAAACTCTCATTGCACCACACTTTTTCTCATTGTTGAGTAGGAGAAAAAATTTAGGGAGTTGGAGAAACATGAAAGTGGGTGAGAAACTAAGAGAAAGGAAGAGAGAAAGTGAGATTAGCATCTGTCTTTCTATTTAACTATGTGAATTTATGGCAATATTTAAAAATTCCAGACACCTAGATTTTCTCTATTCACTCCATCTCAGTTGCACCTTCATTTCACGAAAGATCTGTGATTATACACATTCACGTTTCTTTCTATTTATTTCCCATCCATTTGCCTTTGAATATGAGCACTTCTACTGGCCCTGGTCTCATGTTCTCTGTACTTCATTTCCCTATCAATTCTGGTACATTTCTTGACTCTTCTAGAATTCAAGCAACATGGTTTCAAATATTCCATAATTAGCATTATATAAAAGAGATAGAAACTTATTCCAAATAAACTGAAGCAAGATGTGGCTGCAAGAAGAATTTTAGCCTATAAATGTGAAAAAAAAATCTCATTGTATATTCTAAGAATGCATTTGGCAAGAGCATAGACTTCAGTGGAAACTGATAGAGCTGGTTTGTATAAAGCCTCTTTAACCCATCTGCCACTTGAATGATGGGTTCTGACTCAGTCTCCTTATTTCAAAGGATACCAGTTTAGTATTGCCTTAAATCTCAAACAGCACTCATAAAACAGCACTTTGATTTGCTAAGTGGAACTAAATCAGAAACATGTAGACTTGGCATCACTCAGATTTACAAAATGATTGAGCAGTGTCAGGATAATGCCAAGTAAAACAATGTGATGAACTCTAAACAATATTTTCTCATATATCTAAGAGTACTTGGTTCCAGGCTCTCCATAGTCAATGTCAAAGATACCCTGACCCTGACAGAATCTGTGGCTTTAAGAAGGAAATATGTCATGGTATTTGTCCTCAAAGCCATTATTTCCCAAATGCCATAGACCTGGTTCATATTGTTTACTAGAAAAGTAAGAAGCAACAAAAGCATTTTATAAGTATTTTTTAAGTATTGTTTTTTTGGCCAAGATAGTACAAACTAGTGTATTTTAAAGCAGTATCCCACAGGAACAATAGGCTAACCACTTAAAACCCAAATGAAATCATTTTATGGTAAATTATCTTTCTTTTCCTTTATTTAGATCATTACAATGTTGTGTCCATGTCATTTTGTATTTCACTTTTTCCATGGATTATAACAATGTGAAGAACATGGGCTTTGGAGCCAGACAGATTTGGGTTTGAATCTAGTCTCTATCATGTACAGTCTCTATGGGCTTGGTCAGGTTGTTTATCCACTTTGGTGTTCAGTTTGTTTATTCGTGAAATGAGAATGACAACTGACACTCAAATATAACTTGGGTTCCACGTGACTAGTCTCTGTGTAGTATCTTATTCAAAGCAATAGCATTTAGCAGAAAAATGTAACTGAATGTAATTAAGATATGCTTTTAAATAGGAGAAATTTATAAAACAAAAAATTTAATGGTTTTGTTTAATTGACGTACAATAAACTGCACATATTTAAAGCATAAAATGTAGTCAATTTTAGCATTTATATACACCCATGAAATCATCGCCACAATCAAAATAATGAACACATCTATATATCCCAAAAGTTTCTTCATGCCCTTTTATAATACCTTCTTTCTGCTTCACTCTGGCTCCCCCATTCCTAGGCTACTACTGACATGTTTCTGTTATTATACATCAGATAGCACTTAAAACTTTTTTATATAAATGGAATCATACAGTGTGTGCTGGTTTTTGGTGGCATTTTCAGTCAGCATAATTATTTTGAGATTCATCCATGTTGTTGCACTTATCAATAATTGATTCCTTTTTATTGCTGAGAAATTGTTGTATCAACAGTTTGGTTATCCATTTACCTGTTGATGGACATCTTTTGTTTTTTTCTTTCAGTTTTTAACTATCACAAATGCAACCACTATTTATATTCTTATGCAAGTCTTTCTATGGATATATGCATTTATTTCTCTGGAAAGTGTGTGTTTAACTTTTTAAGAAACTACCAGACCATTTTTTATAGTGGCTGTAATCATTTTACTTTCCACTAGTGTTGTATGGAAGTTTTAGTAGCTTCACTTCCTTAGTATGATCAGTCTTGATAATTTTAGCCATTCTAATTGAAAGAGCATGGTATCGAATTATGGCTTTAGTTTTCATTTCCCTAATGAAAAATGATGTTAGCATCATGTCCTGTGCTTATTTTTCATCAGTATATCATCTTTGGAGAAGTGTATTTTCAAAAATTTTGCCCATTTAAAAAATTGCATTGTTGGGGCGCCTGGGTGGCACAGCGGTTAAGCGTCTGCCTTCGGCTCAGGGCATGATCCCGGCGTTCTGGG
>NW_023247609.1:0-2785 GCF_002007445.2 Ailuropoda melanoleuca | reverse complement strand
GCATCGAACTTTACATCGGAATCCGGGGATGTACTGTATGGTGATTAACATAATATAAAAAAAAAAAAAAGACCCATATCAGGCTCCTCCTCTGGGAGCCTGCTTCTTCCTCTCCCACGCCCCCTGCCTGTGTTCTGTCTCTCACTGGATGTGTCTCTCTCTGTCAAATAAATAAATAAAATCTTTAAAAAAATTTTAAAAAAAAGAAATGGTAGAGCCTCTGTTCTAGTGGAATCTAGGTTCTTGGATACAGAGTGATCCATGAACATAAGATAGATTACGTAGATCATGTTGACAGTCACTGAAGTAAATTAAGAGAAATGGTCAGATATAGCGTGATTATAATTTAGGACTGTCAAGACCTTGGATTTAGTGGGAGTTGAGCCAGTAATGGAGTTATATTGGATCAGATATGCATACATACAAGGGAAATGGGAGAAGGAAGCCCTGCTGTTCTCAGAAAACACTGCAAGAGCAGAGGTTAACTGAGCTCCATGGATCGTAAGTCTAGAGCCAAAACAACATTTTTACCATCATCCTGTGGGTACTGGGGAGTCTTCTCCTCTTTCACAGACTAACTCAATGGTTTCTACCTCTAAATATACACTTAACTATATATTTAGAGAAATGCTGCTACACCTTAACTATCATTTTCTAGGTCACTGAAATGTATTTGCATACAACCACGATCATTTCCTTCCTTACTTCAAAAGTATATTTCTAATTTTAAAAATTTTACACACTGCCTAATTACTTTCTAAAGACTGTAACTCAGATTTCCACTAGCATTATGAGTATTCATTTCACTGAGTCACCACCAGTAGTGCATTCAGACTTATATAAATATTTGTATAACTCCTTAATCAGCACTCAAGGCCATTCACCTCCATTTCTCCATTTGTCCCATATATGTCTCCTGCCAGACTTTCATGACCTTGGCCATTTTTTAAAAAAATTTAAATTCAATTAATTAACATATAGTGTATAATTAGTTTTACAGGTAGAGGTCAGTGATTCATCAGTCTTACATAATACCCGGTGTTCGTTACACATCATGTGCCCTCCTTAATGTCCATCATGAGTTACCCCATCCCCCCACCCTACCTTGTGCTTTTGTACATACAGCTCCTTCTGTCAGAAAGAAGGTCCTTTCTCCTTTTCTTTGAGTGAGAAACTCCTTATCAAGCCAGAAAAATCTGACTTCCTCAGTTATATCTTCCCTCAAATCCCTGGTAGAGTCAGTTACTGCCCTACAACATTCTCTTCATATTTTTCTAACATAGTGAAGAGAATGCCATCAGTGTTTGTATAACTTTCTTCCTCAGCAGCCTACAGATATACTCTAACGGACATCTAGTAAACTACTTGGCATCCTGGAGGCATTCAATACTTATTTACTGAATCACTCAATTACTTACTTCTAAAAGCAATCTTAACTATTTGTATGGTTTCCGGGAGAGGTGAAATAGCTTTCTGATTTAACCCACCTGGTATAAAATGGGAATTGTAGTCAGGAGGAGCACCAGGCCTTGGGTCAGGAGACTTTATCTGATTCTCCGTTTCATCTGTAGGTTGCTCAGGGGCTGTGGGGACCACACCTTGGGAGAAGAGGTAGAGAGGACATGATTTATAATGGAAGTGATAACGTGATAAGAGAATATATTCACTTTTTCTTATCAACGAATGTAAATAATATGAAATACACTCATATTCTTAAAAGACACATAACTCGTGTATATTAGGCATTAACCTATTAATATATATTGATGAATTTTCAGGCTGTATATTTTTTTCTTTTTAAACGAAGCAATTATTCATATCGTGCTATGATCAGAGCCACACCCTTTCATGCTAATGGTTCAGCTGACTGCATGTGGCAATAGTGCCACACAGGACTCAGTTCGAGGCCGTTTTATCTACCTCTCCAGGGAAAGTGATCTCTGTCACTATAGCTGCAGCAAGGAGGGGACTGAACTCACTTTCCATGATGCTATCTTCTCCCCTGTTGCGATTAGAGACGTGTCTCCCTGTACTCACTACAAGGAAAAATTCTGATTCTCTTGACTGATTTTTATCTCTGTTTCTCTCCTTCCATCATCTCCCGCACTGCTTGAAAATGTAGGACCTGATTCTGAGCCCTTCTGTATGTGGGCAGGCTATCACTACAGGCCTCTTATTACTACTACCCCTCTTTGCACACTTACTTTCTTACTTTTTCCTTTACTTAATTCTCCCCACATACTTTAGAGATCTTTCAGTACATACGTGCCAATATAAATCCCTTTTAATCTGTTTCTGTCAAAGATAGATAGAAATGTGCATACATATAAATGAACACATATATGTTTTCTCCAAATGCTAAATAACAATAAAAAAAGAACTTCCAAAGGAAATAAATTCGAATTTTTAAGGAAAATATCACATAATTCACATTTGAAAACAAAGCATATTAAAATTTATTCATAAAAATTTACCTGACATTTTGAAGAATTCCACTTAGTCCTACAAAACAAAACATTTTAATACCTTAAGATAGATATATATAGTTACTATTATTACTTAGTGATACATGTAAAAATCTGTAATTTTTTTAGTTGTTAGTTACTTTTAATTCATTCCTTCATTATGTCAACAAATACTTACTAAACACTTATTATATATCAGGCACTAACATAGATGTTGAAAATGCAGTAATCAGAAAAACAGGTGCCCACCCATCATGCTGGAGATTATATTTTAGTGGCATGAGATTAAAAACACATTAACAAATATTTTAAGATTATAA
>NW_023247608.1:0-2786 GCF_002007445.2 Ailuropoda melanoleuca | reverse complement strand
AAAAATAATTAGAATTGGAGAAATAGATTTAGGAGTAATCAACAGACCTGGAAACAATTTCCTTATCACAAGAGTAGGAATTGTAGACAAGACTGATATTTCTTGTAAGGAAGGTGTAAGGTGAAAAACATCACTCTAGTAAATGGAAAGCCCAAGTTAATGGGCTGGGGAGAGATTCTGGATATCATCATTGGGCTCGTACACTATGGCCTGAATCGGCCCTAACTCCTGGATTTTCAGTTAGAAAAACCACTAAAAATGGAAAGGTTTCTGTCTAGAGTACTCATAAATACTAGTTCCATAAGTCAAGATGGACTAAGTGATGAAGAAACTTTCTCCAAAACACTATGACCAGTTAGAGAAAGGTTGAAAGTCAGAGAAGCTAAATGGGCTTGCATTTGTAGCAGTGACTCAGTTCTCCCGCGCTTAAAAACAAGAATATGGATTTACTGACTTCAAAGATTCACCTGGCACTCTAGAAAAAAGGTTTCTCAAGACTGTAGGACAAGATGAGACATGATCTGTTTATCAGGGAGTAAATGATGTTATTGCTGCAATTCAGGTGGTTTTTTTTTTTTTAATATGCAGTGTTTTATTAGTTTTAGGTGTACCCTATAGTGATTCAACTATTCCATCACCTGGTGCTCATCACAGCAAGTGCTCACCCTTCTTAATCCCTATCAACTATTTCACCCATCCCCCTACCCACCTTCCCTCTGGTAACCATCAGTTTGTTCTCTACAATAAAGAGTCTATTTCTTGTCTCTCTCTAGCTCTCTTTTTTCCCCTTTCCTCATTTGTTTTCTTTCTAAAATTCTACATGAGTGAAATCATATGGTATTTGTGTTTATCTGACTTATTTTGCTTAGCATTATAATCTCTAGCTCCATCCATGTCATGATAAATGACAATATTTCATTCTTTTTTTTAAAAGATTTATTTAGTAATTTTAGAGAACGCAAGTGGGGAAAGGGCAGAGGGAGAGAATCTTAAAGCAGATTCCCCACTGAGCATGAAGTCCATCATGGGGCTCAATCACACGACTTATGAGATCATAACCTGAACAAGAGTCAGATGCTTAACCGACTGAGCCACCAACGCACCCCTCATTCTTTTTTTATGGCCTGATTCAGATAGATAGACAGACAGATAGATAATAGATGATATAGATAGATATCTAGATCACACCTTCTTTATCCATTCATCAATCAATGAACACTTCAGTTGCTTCAATATCTTGGCTATTATAAATAATGATGCCATAAACATAGGGGCACATGTATCCTTGAATTATCATTTTTCTATTTTTTGTAATGAACATGCAGTAGTGCGATTACTGGATCATGTGGTAGTTCTATTTTTAACTTTTTGTGGAACCTCCACTGTTTTCCACAGTGGCTGTAGCAGTTTGTATTCCAACCAACAGTGCAAGAAGGTCTCTTTTCTCCACATCCCCCACAACACCCATTTTTTCTTGTGTTGTTGATTTTAGTCATTCTGATAGGTGTGAAGTGATATCTCATTGTAGCTTTGATTTGCATTTTTCTGATGCTGATTATGAGCATCTTCTTATGTCTGCTGCTATCTGTGTCTACTTTGGAGAAATGTCTGTTTATGTCTTCTGCCCATTTTTTAATTGGATTGTTTTTTGGGTATTGAGTTGTATAAGTTTTTATATATTTTGGATACTAACCTTTTATTGGATATGTCATTTGCAAATATCTTCTCCCATTCAGTGCATTTCTTCTAGTTTTGTTGATAGTTTCCTTTGCTGTGCAGAAGCTTCTTACTTTGTCGTAGTCCCAATAGTTTATTTTTCCTTTGTTTTCCTTGTCTCCAGAGACATATCTAGAAAGAAATTGCTAGGGCCAATGTCAAAGAGGTTACTCCCTGTATTCTCTTCTAGGATTTTTGTGGTTTCAGCTCTCACAGTTAGGTCTTTAATCCATTTTGAATTTATTGTTGTGTACAGTGTAAGAGTGGGCCAGCTTCTTTCTTTTGCTTGTAGCTATCCAGTTTTTCCAACACCATTTGTTGAAAAGACTTTTTCCCATTGGATATTCTTTTCTTCTTTGTGGAAGATTAATTGACCCTATAGTTCTGTGTTCTTTTCTGGGTCTTCCATTCTGTTCTATTGACGTGTGTGTCTATTTTGCTTTAGTACCATACTGTCTTGATTACTACAACTTTGTAATATAACTTGAAGTCCAGAATTGTGATGCCTCTAGCTTTGCTTTGCTTTTCAAGGTTGCTTTGGCTCTTTGGAGTCTTTTGTGGTTTCATATGAATTTAAAGATTGTTTATTCTAGTTCTGTTAAAAATGCTGTTGTTGTTTTGATAAAGATTCCATTATATGTGTAGATTTCTTTGGGTAGTATAGATATGTTAATAATATTTGTTCTTCCAATGCATGAGCATGAAATGTTATTCCATTTCTTGTGTCATCTTCAATTTCTTTCATTGGTGTTTTAAAATTTTCAGAGCACAGGTTTCTACCTCTTTGGATAGGCTTATTCCTAGGTATCTTATGGGTTTTAGTACAATAATAAAAGGGATTGATGCCTTAATTTCTCATTCTGCTATTTTATTATTAGTGTATAAAAATGCAACAGATTTCTGTACGTTGATTTTGTATCCTGAGAATTTACTAAACTCATTTATCAGTTCAAGCAGTTGTTTGGTGGAGTCTTTCAGGTTTTCTATATAGAAATTCATGTCACCTGCAAATAGTGGGTGTTACTTCTTCCTTATCAACATGGATGACTTTTATTTCTTTTTGTTTTGTG
>NW_023247607.1:0-2786 GCF_002007445.2 Ailuropoda melanoleuca | reverse complement strand
GAGGAGCCCGATGTGGGGCTCGATCCCACAATGCCGGGATCACGCCCTGAGCCGAAGGCAGACGCCCAACCCCTGTGCCACCCAGGCGCCCCAGAAATAGGAATAGTTAAGAACAAAGATAATCCATTCACTTTGGAACAAGTTCAATTTGGGACCCCTGGAGCTCATAGAAAAAGTCTGGACTAGCTAGCTGGTAGTTCACCCCAGGAAGTGAAAGGAAAACAAACACACACACACAGAGAGTAAAAACCAAATTAGAATCTTATTGGGACTTTTCATACTATATTTCAGTTTCATGAACACATAATCCAGCCCCTACCTGAATGACTCAAAGATTTAGGGTGCCTTAGTCAGTTAAATTTGTATCAGGTATGATCTAATAAGGAAGTTCGTTTTACTTAGCTTTGTGTTCTGGTCTTTTTTCAAAGAACTGTCCTCCTTTAAAATTAATGTACAGATATCTTGACAGAGTTCTACTTTTATTTTTTAAATAATTGTGTGGAAAGTTAGCAGTTTTTATCTGGACTTAGCTTAAAGGACTTATATACTAACATTCAGATTACAGACCATATAACCAAAGTACTACCTAGCTAATGACAAGTTATTCTAATTGAAAGCAAAGTACTTCCCTCGAAACATATTCATTTAAGCATTAAAACTATAAATGATACATTAAAAATATTATGTTACAGATCACAAATTCCCAGAGCTAATTCCAAACTCCATACACAATTCCTTTAAAAAATATATAACAAAATTGGTCTTATTTTCTAAATTAAACTGTAAATATATTATTAAAAACCTGGAGGTAATATTTCAATATCACCTCCTTTTTTAAAAAAATGCATGTAAAATACAAGAAAGCTCACAAAATCAAAAGTAGTAAGGGCTTAGATTAAATAATATTTAATAGGTATGCTAAAGAGACAGAAAATAAAAAATGAACTATTAATTCTGTAAACTCTGTCAAGATATAAATAGATAAATATATATACCTTTATTTTCTCCATCTTTAGCATACTTTTTATATGTTATTTAATCTAGGTCCTTATCTATCTATCCATATATGATCTTCATTTTATATCATAAATGAATCCCTAAAAATATATATAAGTGAGTTTAATGTACTAATGATACTTGGCTTTAAAAATAATTTTATGTCAACTTACTTAATGAAGTGCAAAACTATCATTAACTTTGTAAATTGAGATTGTCAGCTTTAAGATCTGCTTTAGAGTGGGGCACACCTGTATATGCAGATTTTCTTAAAAATCATTTCCAACAATCTTAACAATTTTAAGATTATTGGACTTCTACTATTTCAAATGTGGTAGGTTGAACAAAATCAATACTGAACAACATACCTTTTAGATAAATTAAGGCTTTGGTGAAGAGGTTCTAATTTTTGACATGTCTCTAGGCTGTCAACAGATGTCGAAGGCAATGAGTCTGATTGCACCTTGCTGGCATCACATAAATTAGCATCGTTTCTAGGTAGGGTCTTTCTGAATTTTCGTCCTAAATCCGTCCATAGGACATTCGTCAACACAACTCTGAGTTGCCTGTTACACACATAAATAATTAATACATAAAGTACTAAACATTGTATAATACATGACGTAATCACAAACTATACCAAAATAAAACCTCCAGAAATTCTCAGTTTCAGTTCTTCAATCAATTAATTAGAGTAATAAATAAATAAAATATTTGCTTAATCATTCTCAAATATATATTAAAAAGTAAAGTCTATTTTACTTCAACTGGAATTTTCTTCAGAATTCTGTCTGGCATACTACAACCGTGGCCACACACATGTCTGTATAGCTGTTGGGATTCATGATAACCCATCTGCACCTATTTATACTTTTACTGAAACAACAATACACATCTACATAACTCACCACAAGAGGCAACCACTTTCTGCACTATAATAGTGTTTTTAATATTTTTTGATTAGGAAAGCATTGTTAAAAGTAAAAGTGAGGGCACCTTGGTGGCCCAGTCAATTAAGCATGACTCTTGATTTTGCCTCAGGTCATGATCTTAGGGTCATGGAATCAAGCCCTCATGGGGCTCCACACTCAGTGCGAGTCTGTTTGAGATACTTTCACTCTTCCTCTGCCCCTCACCCTGCTCCATGTGCTAATGTTCTCTCTCCCTACAAATAAATAAAAGCTTAAAAACTAAAGGTGAAATACTACATCATCTACAGCCTTAATACGTCTACATAGTCTTATGTCTTCGTAGTCTTAAGATACAAGCTTAATTTTACCTTATTTCTACAAATAGGTCAATTTAAAACATTTACTGTACCTACACCCTTTTCAAAAGTAAAACTGATAAATGCAAGCAGCTTCAGCTTTTTGCCTCATTACATTTTGGCCACAACTCATTCAATACATCTTTCACTGATAATACTTGAAGAACAATGTTCAGTTCTGGAACCAGAGAATAATTCTTGCAGTAGTGTGGACAGGCTACCAAATGGACTCAAGACAATGTCAAATGAGAAATATCTGAAAGAATTGGAAATGTTTAATCGGAAGTGTCTTTTCTACTCTCTGGAACTGTTTTAGGCACTGTTTCTTTAACAAATGTTTTAGGCACTGTTTCTTTAACAAATGTAGGAATATTAAAAAACAGGAGCGCCTGGCTGGCTCAGCTGGTGGAACAGGCACCTCTTGATCTCAGGGTTTTGAGTTTGAGACCCACTGGGTATAGAGATTACTTAAAAATTGTAAAAAAAAAAAAAAAAAAAAAAAAAAAAAAAAAAAAAAAAAAAA
>NW_023247606.1:0-2779 GCF_002007445.2 Ailuropoda melanoleuca | reverse complement strand
GGCCCCCTGCGGAGGCCGACCCGGCCGGGAGGGAGCCGAGCGCTGGGCCGGGAGTCCTTCGCGCTGGACCTACAGCAGACCCCGGCCGGCCACAGGCTAGTCGCGGGACTGTGGACAACCCAGTCAGCTTCTCTGGCCTCAGTTTCCACGTCTGCAAAAGGCGAATAAGGGCAAGTCTGCGTCTCTGGGCTCCTTGGAAAATTAGGATCTACGGTGAAAGCGTTCTTCTGGTGTAGCGCTTACATCTGCTTAGAGACATTCCAATGCTACCTCCCCAGGAAACGCTCCTTAGTACCCAGCCTCGAGCAATCTCTCCAGCTTTTGGTCTTGCTGGAGCCCTGTTACAGGATCCGTCCCTCCCTTTGGCCCTGAGCGCTTCCAATCTACGTCGCATCACAGTTATTTATATATTTATGTTAATCCCTCTCCCACGTCCAACACATATAGGGCCACGCTAGATAGTTTGATGTCAGTAGCTTTATTTCCGTATCCCACATAACTCCTAGGAACAGCACCTGCACATTTTTAGAAGTCCAATAAATAGTTGCATGACTGTGTTCACCAGGAAGTGTGGTTTCACCAACGTGGACTCCACTAGGCATTTTTATCTGTTAAGTTACATCACTGTCAGGTGCGGGCAGGGCTTAGGTGGTCTTGAAGCTGGGGTCTCCCTCCACCATCCCTGTCTCTCCTTGACCCCCTTCTCTGTGGTCCCTGGGGTGCCTGGTAAGGCACACACTACACACACTTGCCTTCCCCTCTGTAGGTGAACAGCCATCTGTCATATGCATATAGCCTTATGCACAAGGATGTTAGATTTCCATTCTGATCATTGCAGCTGAAGTTCTAGCCCATCTGCCTGTACCCCCAGTTCCACATACCTGCATGCATACATGTGAATACACAGGACAGCATGGTATAATGGAATGAATCCAACAATACAGGTTTAGAATCTTGGCTCCACCACTTACTGGCCTCATGGCCTTGGGCAAATTCCTTCACTTCTCAGAGCCTTGTGCTCCTCACCTGTACAAATGAGGATTTGGGAAGATCCACTGAATAGGGTCGTTGAGATGTGCCAATATGTGCAAGGCACACAAAATCCTCAGAACACAGTGGCTCCCTTGCTTTCCCTGCCCCTCTGGTCAGCTCATGGGACCATCATTTGGAATGCTGTGTATCATTTCCCGTCTTCCACAGGGTGGAGGAGGTCAGGCCTCTGGGCCCGGGAGGAGGGGGATGTTACCCAAAATAACCAGCCAGGAGAGTCTCGACTGAGGGGGGTGAGACCTAGCCCAGGGGCAGCGCCACAGGAACCAGAGAGAGCCCAGAAGAGGTCATAGGGCATGGGGCTGTTGACTAAACAGGCTGAAAGATGATTCATTTCCGTTGCTTTAGATGAAAAAAGAGACAGAAATAAATCTCCCAGGAGACACATGGGAAAGGCGAAGTGGGGGAAGTGGGGGGGCAAAGAGGGGACAGGACAAGGATGTCATTTCTCTGCAGCCCACTGCCAGGGCAAAACCCCCAGCCTTCCTGGCTCATGCACCTTTGTCCTGCTGTCCTCTGGCATGTCAGAGGTCCCACAAAAGCCAACACCAGCAAAAATGCATCTCCTTCATGGTGAGGAACCAGAGGCTGAGAGATTCCTTTGGTTTGCCCTCTTCCTATCCTTATTTCTGGAGGTTTCCATTTACAGAATTCCAGGCCTTAAGGTGGAATTTCAGAGATCCTCAGACAGTAAATAAATACCTAAATATTTAAGAATCAAAGGTACTATTGTATTTTGTTTGTGATGGGCTTCTTTCTTTCTCTGGGGGAAGTGAGGGTGATAATGCTAATTAGCAATTATTGACTGTTTTACAGAGAATTTCACACCATTTGATCACATTTGAGTTCCATGACTGCCCTCTGAGGGCAGCATGTTATCCTCAGAGGAGTGAAGTTATCCAAAGTCAAAGAGCCAAATGGGTGGAACAAGGGTCTAAATCCAGGTCTCCTGGTGTCCACCAGTCCCGGGTCATATCACCAAATCCCACAGTACAAGCCTGCCCTCCCTTTTGTCCTCCCATTCCTGGATTTTTTTCTCACTTCTTAAAAAACTATGGTAAAAGCTCTATAACATAGAATTGGCCTTTTTAACCATTTTTAAGTGTACATTTCGGTGGCATTAATTACATTCACGATGTCGTGCAACCATCACACTACCTGTTCCACAGCTTCTTCATCACCACGAACAGAAACTCAACAGCACAGTCGTGGGTGTTGGACATGATCAGCATTCAGCTCAGGTCTGTGTTCGGGAACCAGAAACTTCTCCTAAAGGAAGAGCACTGGGCCAAAGGCTGTCATGACTGGAATCAGGGGCCAGGCTATGAGGGGCAGGGTGGGCTGAGGCAGCCTTCTTCATGGGCTTGATCCGCACAGCAGCTGCAGGGGTGAGGGGCAGATCAGGCCCTGGGACAGAGTGTCCTCTGTAAATAAATCTCCCAGGGTCTCTCAGAGCACAAACATCCAGCCCTACTTTCAGGGTCACTGTCTGTTGAGCTGAGCCCAGCTGTCACAGGGCTGGAAGAAAGCTTTCAACCACGTTCCCAGCCCTGGACTTGGCTCAAGATCCCTGGGGAATAGATCACAGCCCCTTTGAAAATTTATTTATTTATTTATTTTATTTTTTAAGATTTTATTTATTTATTTGACAGACAGAGACAGCCAGCGAGAGAGGGAACATAAGCAGGAGGAGTGGGAGAGGAAGAAGCAGGCTCATAGCAGAGGAGGG
>NW_023247605.1:0-2778 GCF_002007445.2 Ailuropoda melanoleuca | reverse complement strand
GGGAAAAAAAAAAAAAAAAAAAGGAAAAAAAAGAACAGGAGAAAAACCAGCAGTAGTAAGCTGGAAGGACAGCCAGACACAAAAGAGCAAAATCCAGCATCTGCCATCTAATCTTAAAGTTCACACCCAAGTCACTTCAGAACAGCTCTTATGATAGTGGGAAACATAGACTCTGGCAAATAATCAATACACCCCTAACAGTACAGCCTGCATTTCACAGCCTCCTATAACACAAGTTTTATTTGGGAAAATGGGATTAAGGATATGGAATACTCTGTCTCAGTTGTGCTTGAATTATTCAAGCAAAAGCAAACTTAGGATCCTTAAGACATGTCAGCCGGAGTCCAGTAAGAAGACCTATGACTCATTTAAAAGGGTGATTGAAAGAGTTAATGGAGTGGCTACATGGATATGGGCAGGTTGTAGGGACAATCACAAGGGATGGTGATGCATCTGGCTCTGTCAATAGCTAGAAAGGACAACAATAAGGAAGGGAAAGGAAGTGAGGGAAAGGAAGAATAGGAAAGAAAGGCCTTGAAGGGGCAAGAAATGGGAGCAGTTAGAGGACTATGGCAAGAACCACCTTGTGGGAGAGGCCACCCAATAGGAGCTGTGGCCTTTAGTAACACCAGTCTGTGCTTTCACAAGGAAGAGGAGAAAAGAGAGTAAGTACTCCAACTTCTCTCTCCTGCTAACCTTTGATCTTATGCAGTACCTCCCACTGCTTAAATCCTATCCAAGGCCATAAGACAAAGGGGCCTGGTTGATAAAGCCCAAAATTTTGAGCCTCCCAGAACTCAGAGGAGAGTGGGGATGAGTCAGGAGTATGAATAGGGAGATGTTGGTCAAGCAGAGCAAAGTTTCAGCTAGCAAGGTAAGTAACTTTTAGAGAGCTAATGAACAACAGTGTACAGTTAACAAGACTGTAGTGTATACTTGAAATTTGCTAAGAGGGTAGATCTTAAGTGTTATTACCACACTTAAAAAAAAAGACAGAAAGAAAGAAAAAAGAAGGAAAGGAAGAAAGAAAGAAAGAGAGAAAGGGTAACTATGTAACAGGGTGGATATGTTAATTAGCTTGATTATGGTGATGATTTCACAATGTTTACATATATCAAACCATAAAGTAGTACACCTTATATATAATTTTAAATTGTCAATTTAAAACTGGAAAAAATATAATGTATAAAAAAGAAATTACTGAATGATTGAAAAAAGTTTATTGTGAGAGATAAAGAATCAGCAGAGGACATACAATTTCTTGGGATTTGGGGGGCCATTATGCTACCAAGATTTCTTTTCATTTCAGTTAGAATAATGCATTCAATTAATTTATCATTCATTTATTCAACAGATATTTATTAAGCACCTCCCAAATGACTCATTGAGGAATAGGCTCAGGGATGGAGCAAGTCACCATCCCTGACTTTAAGGATCTTAGTGGTGGGGTGGCAGGGTGCATCAGGTAGAGAGGTAATGCTAAAATAGGGATCAGCATGGGTTGCTAAGGAAGCAAGGTAAGGTTTCTGACCCTCCTGTTGAGTTCCGAAAGCTTCTATGGAGAATAATGTGGGGGGCTTCCTGAAGGAAGCGTGGGAGTGGGTGTGTAGAATAATTGGGGATACACTGTTATTGAATGTCCAGTAAGAGAGGATGTGAGTTCTAGGATTATGTGAATTTTCCTATGACCAGAGTCACCTATGAGGTGGAGTCAGGAGAAACAGCTGGGCCCTGTTGCACCAGACCTTGGCTGAGGAATTTGGAATCTATCGTCAAAGCACTGGGAGCTGCTGGTGGTTTCTAGTAGGGAAATATCATTGCCACATATGAAATCAGAGACAAAAAGGACTAGTGGGAGAAACCAGTGATGGGAAAGACCAATTTGTATGTTTTTAATGGTAAATTGAAACAAAACTTTCTCAAAAAGTGAAACTCCAAGTGAAGATCTGTTGAGAAAGCAACTTCCTTATCCATTTCCAAGAAAATGAGGACATGGTTTGGAACTTCCAGGGCAATTGAATTGAAGTGTTTTTGTATAGTTAGCTTAAATAACCAAATGATGAAATCAATCCTCCAAATTGTCAGCAGAACAGCTGTTCAGAAAGCTCTTGTTAGTCATTGACCTTATGTTTAATATGATTTCCTAGAACATGGATAGTCAGATTGAATAAAGTACTGCATCAAAGCTCTCCCCACACAGCAAGCTCTCTGCAGTGAAAGAACCAAGGGAAGGAGAGTGGCTGGCACAGAGTGCAAAAGCCCTTTATTTCCTGCCCCCCAGATCCCCAGGGGAAAAGAAAAGAAGAAAGCACGCCACAGGCACATCTTAGAAAAGAAAGTGCTAGGACTACTAACAGCTCTCTTTCTTAGTCTCTTTCCTAGTCATAATCCAGGGGGTAAAAAAGAACAAGTTTATGACCTAAAAATCCTCCTTTGTTTTTCAAGAATAACTATGGATTCTTATTCCATCTATTTCCTTTCTGTATAACAGCTGGTTCATCTATTGCTTATGTCACTGGAGGTGGGATGGGATGTGATGAAGGATTAAGTGGGAGGGTTGGAGGTTTGGGGGAAAATAGAAGATAAACGTGGAGACTTGTTCTTAGAATAAGAAACCAATGTCTGTAGTGCTGAAGAGTTAGTTTCACCTTGAAAATAAAAAGCCATGTGTAAGAGTGAAAAGGATGCTCTATCTATCAATCTATCTACCTATTGATCATCTTTATCTTCTTACCCATTTATCATATATATATATATATATATATACACACACACACA
>NW_023247604.1:0-2778 GCF_002007445.2 Ailuropoda melanoleuca | reverse complement strand
TCCCCTGCAGATAAGGGGGACTGCTGCGCTCCCAAGGTGACGTTCACTTTCCCTACCTGGCGGGTGACAGCTCTCACCTTTCGCAGGAGAGGAAGAAGCATTCTTTTGGCCTTGCTCTCAACTGCCCTGACCATTTGATGCTTCAAAGGTAATAGCAATTAATGATGATTGTAACAGTTATGAGCCATTAATCCATCAATTAATAAATTAATCTCTTGCCTCATTCCACAAGAGATCTGAGGCAGGAGTTATAAGTAACATTTATCATGGTAACCAGGAAGAAATGATGATGGCCTTGCAAGGAGCCCGGACCAACGGTAATTGCAATCATGGCTGTAATAGCTGTAAGTTAGTAGATCGATGCCAAGTACAATGACTATTTGGAGAAAGAATTTATGTTAATAGATCAATGAGGAAAGAGACTTGGAAGAGGAAATCTGTAAGCGAGTGGGGATCACAGAGGTGGAAGATTGCCAGGGACTAAGCCTGGCTGAAATGATTGTGAAACAAAATGATTTTGTTGAATGTTTCAATTCTAGGCAATGTGCTGGATGCTTTATTTGACACCATCTCATTTGATCCACAGATGAGCCTGCACAACTCCTGTTTACAGATGGGGAAACTGAGTTACCAAGGGACTTGCAGATCCATTAAATCACCTTTGGAACCATGAACAACTCAACTCCCTCTCATGGTGTCACCTTCCTTTCCCTTTGGATCTCATTTACCTTGAGTCCCAAGGACAAGGTTTAACTTGTGCTCTCTCTGACCTTCTTGTGGAATTGCTCATGTGGTTTCAACCTCGCAGAAGGAAGGCAGATGCCACTCAAGACCTCAGGAGACATTACCTATCACTTCTGTATAGCACTTCATCTGCAAGGGCCATTTACATTTATTACTACCTTTGATCCATACAACAGACTGTCAGGGGATGAGTATTATTATCATCCCTGTTTTATAGATGAGGACCCTAATGATCAGAGTGTTAAAGTGACTTTCCAAGTTCCCAGAACCAGTGAGTGGCAAAGAGAGGCTGACAATTTAAATCCCAGCTCCACAACTTGCCAGCTGTGTGACCTTGGGCACTTCACTTACCCTCTCTGAGTGAAAGTTTTCCCATCTGTAAGTGGAGATAATAAGGCAAGCTCACAAGGCTGTTATAGGCATTAAGCATCCTACCCAGAACTTAGCAGATGGTGCCTAATAAATGTTCATTTCTTCCCTCTACCCTTCTTTCAATTCTAATGTTAGAGGCTGAGACAGAACAAACACTAACTATGATATTCAGAAGAACAGGAGAGAAAACTTACAGGCTCTAATTAGATCTTAAAAACATTTCAACAATGGTGTCATATTAACCAGACGTTGTGTCTGCTAGCAATACTTAATGGTTCAAGTGGGATTTCGTGCGGTAAAGGGTCTATACCTCTAATTGCACCGAAAGTTGTGTTCCATGAACACTGCTAAGCAAAAAAGGGGGAAAAAATAGCTCTTCTTCAGTTTCTTTTGCAAGGAACACTGAGACAATCTAATTAGCATGCCTGGTGTCTCCAAAATTGAATTCAACCTAAGAGTATGCTATTAAAGGCTCCCACATTAGACAGGAAAGTAATTTGAAATGACTGAGCTATCTGCACAAACACCTTAATGTTACTCTAATGGGCCCAGAAAAAGGATGACATCAAATACAGTTAAAAGGAATTTAAGTTTAATTGCTGCCTAATAAAATTATTAGTACATTTTCCTAACCATAAAGCCATTTCACAGTCATGGATAAGATTTTGCAATTTGATAAATGATCAAGCCTAGCTTGCTGCCATAGGTCCTTGTTTATGTGGTATATTCTCCCCTTGCAGAAACATTAGCTTGGATGCTGACTAACTGCTGGTCTCTCCACATCTGGACTCATTTGGGGACTCGGCTCTTGCCAAGAGGAACCAAAGGACACAAAGTTTTGCCGTTTGGCATCTGGAATGACACCTTCATGATGGAAACTGGAGTCCCTTCTAGTCTTCGGGGAGCAGTCTCCCTTTAAGAGCTCTGGAGTGTGTTGACCTGCAAGGATCACTACTGGTCCGTATGATGCCTTTGTGTAAGGTAGAAAAAGGAGCCTCCTGGAGATGGTCAGATTAGAAAACGGATTCCTTCAAGTGGGGGCACTCAGCTTGACAAACAGAAAGGAGACTGGATTCCAGCTCCTGTGTGGGTCCTCCAGCTGGGTGCCAAAGTACGCAACCACACATGGTAGTTCAGAAAAGTGAGGTCCCTGTCATTGGAGCCCTGGTAGGGTGACTATCTGCTAGGAATGTGATGGAGTGGTTTCTAGCATTGCGCGAGAACTTGGGCTGGGTGATGGATATTTAGAGATTTTACCTAACGGCTGATAAACATGAGCATTGATCCCGTGTAAGCATGAAGAACCAGGATTAGAACTTGGGCTTCTGATTCTGAAAGCCTGTCTCATTTAGTCTTGCTAGTCCACAGCTCCCTATGGGAAGATTTTAGCTTGAAAGTGAGTAAGCTTCCCTCACACATGCCTATTCAAATGTGATTTTAAAAGATGAGTGAACTTGGGAGGTAAATGAATAACTATCAGAAACATTAGCTTATGGAAATAAGGGATCTAAGGGACAAATAGGAAGAGGTATATAAGAGAGTTCAAGGTGTTAGAGAGACCCGTCTCCATTTCTAAGACTTAGGAGCACAAGTCTGGGAGTCAAAGCAGAACACAGGTGTTTCTAGACCTTTCCAGAGACTCACAGACGCTTTTTTTTTTTT
>NW_023247603.1:0-2367 GCF_002007445.2 Ailuropoda melanoleuca | reverse complement strand
TTTTTTCCAGATATAATTTTTATTAGTTTTATGAACTGCTCTAGGAGCATTTTCTTTTAATTGTTTTTGGCTGTATATTTGATTGGAGTTGTGTTTTATCATCCGTAGGTAAGAATAAATATAATAATTATTATGCATTAAGAAAGTTCTACACAAAGAGACAAACAGATATGACACAGTATTGGTGTGTTAAAGAGGTACAAATCTTAAGATCGAAAGGATTAGCTGTATTTCTGGTTGTATTCTGTTTTTATTGCAAGCCTCTAGGTTAGGTGTTGCATTCAAAGGCTAAGAGAAAGATAAGAAACAATATTAATATCTTATTTTAAAGTGAGTGACAAAGAAGACTTTTCGTGCAAAATGCCTGGAAAGAGAAGAGGACTGGAGAGTAAAGGGCACATTAAGCTGGAACCTGAAGTGACAGTGCTGTGTTACATTGCAGAGATTCTACAGTATGTCAAAGGGTCAGTGATTTAATTGTCTGAATGCATGATTTGGTGAGTCAGTTTAGACTAGAGCAAACCGGACCTGTCACTGAAATCACAATGGGTAAAAATGGACCTATTCAATCTGCCTCTCAATGCTCCAGATTCTTCCTGGTTGTAAATTAGAGCTTCTGGACAATGCATTAACTCGTTCAGGTCACCAGGGTACTATGTCAGCTCGGCGCTCACAATTGCCCATGACCAATTCTGCACTCTCCCCAGCAGGAGGGATGCAATGTCATTTTGTACTCTCTTCTTTAGGATAATATCAGGTCTGAAAGGAAAGGAACAAAAGAAGTTGCTGCTTTCCTTCCACCCACTCCGCTTAGCCATAATCATACCCCTCCTCCCACTTAGCCAGACTAAACCAGACAGAAAATGAGCTTACAGAATGGATGTGTGGTTACCTACCCACTTGAATAAAATCAAGAATTCAGTTCTGTTTAACTCCATCCTCCAGTCAAAGAAAATGGACATACAGCCAGCATAGGAGAGCTAGAGAGTTTTTTAGTCACCCCTAGTAAAATCATCTCAATATGGTTTCTCTTGCTAGGATCAACATTTTACTATGACTACTGTCTGCTTCTCTGACAGCATCTCATTTCATTCCCTCCTTAATTACTACCATCCCGCAAAACTAGTCTTCTTTTATGTATTTAAACATGACTATTTCTCACTGCATCTGGGCCTTGATACATTGGCCATTCATGGCCCAACAAATTCCAACTCATCTGTCACATCTCCACTTCCAGGTCACTTCTGGGAGGAAGTATTACCTGAAAGGATGATTTATTTTAAGTCCCCATTATTTTATTTATTTATTTGTTTATTTATATGCTTCTTTATTTAGCATAGCAACCTATTTGCAGCACTGATAACAGTTCGTAGTCCTACACCATTTTTTAATGTTCTTTGAATGTTTCTGTTCCCCACCAGACCATAATCTTGAGGTAAATCTGCTAGTATCACATCTGTTTTCTTCCCTATTTGTATACCTAGAACTTAGCACAGTTCCTGGCACATAGTAGATGTTCAGTGAATAAAGCACCAGAGACCACCACGCTGTCATGTGTTCAGGGTCTGTATTCTGACCGGCAGGATCTGAGGGAAATGCCACTAACTCAGTAACACCATGGAACTGGAAAGAATAAGTCTCAGACCCAGATCTAACTTTTTTTTAAAAGAAAGGATTTATACTTTATATATTTGTTTACTTATTTATTTATTTATTTAGAGAGCGAGAGCATGAGCAGGGAGGGGCAGAGAGAAGGAGAGAGTGAATCCCAAGCAGATTCCATGCTCAGCACAGAGCCCTAGATGGGGTTCAATCTCACGACCCTGAGATCGTGACCTTAGCCAAAACCAAGAGTCAGATGCTTCACTGACTGAGCCATCTTGGTGCCCCCAGATCTAGATTAAAATTAAGTTTACTGTAGATTATCTCCCCTTCAGTCTGCTGCCTTCGTAATCTTCTCCCAGGTGAGCCTACCACAATCCCTGGTCAGCAGTGGACATATTCTCAGAGGAAGTCTCCCAATGTGACATTAACCTCCTCACTCAAAGTTATTTGCCCTTAGAGGCTCTATCCAGTCATTTTCATGGTCCCTTGGTAAGGACTAAACAGTCAAATTGTAAAAGCTCTCTTCTCTTTAATTGTACCCTTCTTCCTATTGAATGTATTATTTTTGAAACGTGCGTTTTCTAAACTCCATAAACAGTCCCATACCCAAATATTGGTACCTTTATTAATATAATATAATAATGTAAAATTTAGATTTTTGCTTTTTAAAAGTTTATTTGTAATACCACTTATAATTAATGGTGAGGATGATTCTACATCTCCTGCTTTCTCCAGATCAAAAAAACAGGAGTAAAAATGAAT
>NW_023247602.1:0-2777 GCF_002007445.2 Ailuropoda melanoleuca | reverse complement strand
AAAATGTTTTTTTTTTTTTTTTTTTTTACTGAAGTTGTTTCATCATTTAACTGTTCTCATTGGATTGGACACAAGACAATAGATTTACCATCAGATTCTAAGATTAGAGTCTGTTGCCACTAACTAAATAAATGATTACAGGTTATATCAGAGGCACATTCCAATAATCTGTGATAATCGATTAACCATATTCAGATTAAGAAGAAAAAGAAACAATCTAGTTAGAGAGACAAAGCATTTAAAATGTAAAATAATATAGCAACAAGTAGAAAACAGCAACCAAAGGAATGTTATGCAGTTTAGAAATCCTGAAAAATAGAGCTTCCAATGTCCTATCCTAGTTGATTCTGTAAATTGGAACTGATGCCAAAACCAACCAGAATTAATGCCGAAAGAGCCTACATGTAACATAAACAGTTTCTCATAAAAACATTCCCTCTGATCCAAGAATTTAAAGAATATAATGTTGTCATATCACAGAACTAATTGTTGCCCTGTTGTATTTGATAATGGGATTTTAAAAATTTTGTTGTTATTACTGGAAAAAGCAGACTTGCATTTAAATTTCAAAGTTTATTTTTAAGTGAGGTTTTTAGTTTATATCTGTGAGAATATCATTTTTCAGGTTTTTATCGTCTTGTTTTCTTGACTGCCCCAGTGATCTCTTACAGCATGCTTTTCCCTAATCTCTAACTGTCATCTTTAATTATATACTATTACTAAAATAAGATTTTATATGTGGGGGCTACAGATAGGGAGCCAGGGACAGATTGTTCTCTGGAGAAACAGGGAGGAAAGCAATGATTAAATAAAAATAAGACCAACTGGGACAAAATTAATAAATCTTTATAAAATGTGGTTAACTAACATTCCTTTTACTTCAGTGTTTGATAACAATATTTTTCTTACTTTGTCAAGTATACATAAAGACCGTGTACCCACATTAAATGAATGTTCTATGTCCAGTGGGATTAGATGGGAGATGGCAGCCTTGTAACCAGGCTGGGAACCAGGAGACTTGGATTCTAGTTCTGGTTCTATCTCTGTTTAGTTCTGTGACTTTGGATAAAGCATGGCTTTTTGAACCATTACTTTTTTCATCTGTAAAGATTTACTTAACCTATCTGTTTGGGCCTCTCCTTGAATCCATATATATATAAAACTTCAGGGTATAGATGAGTGATCTCACTTAAAGGTAAACCTAAACCAAATTGCTTACCAGTTTGGAAGAGCACATGATGTCATCTGTTGATTCAATTTTTATCACTCTTTATTTTGTTGACTGTCATTAGCTGGTATTGATAATGTCTTCTTTTACTTGAGTTCAATATTACGATCTGTATGTTCACAACCTACGCCATGCACACACTGTGCAAACAACAAAAGAGAATCCATGAAGACACTTTAGAAATGAGTCTAATCTGATGTGTTGTCATATTTGAAAGAACGATAAATCATAGAGCAGTGTGAATTATCCTAACTATGTGCTTATTACACCTCCCTTCATGCCAAAAAGTTAGAGATAACAAGCAATGTGTGTTTAATATTACAAATTTACTATTTTCCAGCTAAAATCCCCTTTGTGATATGAGCATTAGAATATTAGTCTGGAATTTTGATATTTCCCCGAAGAGGACAGAAACTGTGTACAATACATGACAGTGTTGGCCCTTTAGGTGCCATATTTGAGGGGGAGGGAAGTAGTACAGCATTATGGTTAAGAACAAGAATTTGTATGTGAAACTTAACAATGATGTGACTTTAACAAGTGACTTTCATTTTTTCTTGGTTTTTGTTATATTATCTAAAAAACAGAGATAATATATATCACTCCATGGAATTGCTAGAGTTACTAAGTGAGATTAAATGAAAATATATATGTAAAGTACTCATCATGCTGGCTCTTACAGGGTTTTATGTAAATGAGAATAGCCTAGAAAAGCATTGCAACGTTTGGGAATAAAACGGAATTTTCCCCGGTGTTTATTTTTTGTTTGTTATTAAAGCTTTATTGAGATACAGTTAAGCTTCCTTAAAACTCACCTGTTCAAGCATACAAGTCAATATTTCTAACATATCCATAGATTTTTGCAGTTGTCACCACTACATAATTGTAGAAAATTTCTTCACCCCCAAACCCCCAAAGAAACTCCATACCTTAATTTATTTTCTGTCTCTATGTATTTAGCTATGCTGGACATTTCAAGTCAAGATACTACAATATGTTCTCTTTTGTGACTGGCTTCTTTCTCAAAATAATATTTTCAAGTCTACTCCATGTTAGAGCATGTATCAGTACTTCATTGTATAGATATATCACAATTTATTTACCCATTCATCAGTTGATGGACATTTGAGATATTTTTACTTTTTCGGCAATTATGTAATAATGTTGCTAAGAATATTTATGTGCAAGATTTTGAATGGATATGTATTTTCATTTTTCTTGTGTATATACACATGAGTGGGATTGCTGGGGACCATATGGTAATTCGGTTTAATATTCTGAGGAACTGCTAGAATGTTTTCTAAAGTGGCTGTACAATTTTACAGTCTTACTAGCAATATATGAGTGTTCTGATTTCTGCAAATCCTAGCCAACATTTGTTTTTTCCTGTGGTTTCTAGTCATCCTAGTGGGTGTGAAATTGTATTGCACTGTAATTTTGATTTACATTTTCTGTCCTTTTCTCTTGGCTATTCTTCTTAAAGTTTTGTCAATTTTGTTGATTTTTACAACCAGTAAGTTTTAGTTTCTTTACTTTTTTTTTTTTTTTT
>NW_023247601.1:0-2776 GCF_002007445.2 Ailuropoda melanoleuca | reverse complement strand
TGAAGCTCTCCGGGCTCCCCCCACCCCACCACCTCGGCGCCGCCCCGCCTCACCCCGCCCCCTCGTGGCTAATACTCTGCAAATTCTATGCAGTCGCCGCCGAGGACTGGAGGCCCCCGCGGTGTGGAGAGTCCCCGCGCGCCGCGAAGTTCGCGCTGAAAGACTGCCTTCTGGAAGAGTCCACCCATCCACCTGAAATGCCAGCCTGTGTCTCTCCTCTGGACCCTCGTGGAAATTCCACCCATCCTTCAAGGCTCAGCTCAAAGGTCCCCTCCTACAGGAAGCCTTCTGTGACGGCGATGGCCCGGATGGGACTCACAGGGCCTTCTGGCAGCACTCGCAGCTCCGAGCAACTGGCAGGGTCAGCCCTCAGTCCAAGCTGCTCAGACCTCGAACATTCAAGAGATCCTCGGATGCCCACAGTGCCCCCAGGCTCTGTGCTGAGCAGCTTTGCCTGAAGTGTTTGTGTTCCTGCTGCGGGCCAGAGACCCAGCTGGGCTGCGTCCTATGCATCTCCTTCCCGCAGCCCCTAGACAGACCTGGCCGCTGGTAGGCAGCGCGAGGTGATCCTTGCAGCCGAAGATTTGCAGGGCCCTAGGCGGGGCAGGGGCAGCGAAGGCTCTGGAAGCAAACCTGACCTGCCACTGCTTAGAGTCTTGGCCCTGGCTCTGCCTGTCACTCAGGTATGTGGGGCCTGGGCAAGCCACTTCCCTTGCCTGGAAGTAAGCCTCGCGTGCCTCATCCGTAGAAGGGGGGAAACACACTGATCCACTTTCCCCAGGGGCTGTGAGCCTCACCTGAGAGGGTGGCCGGGAGCAGGGCTCACCCCAGAAGGAAAGCTGCCCAGAGCAGATTCAGAGCAGGAAGGACAGGACAGGAAGGACACCCACTTGTTCTGGGGGGCTGCCTGTGGGATGGGGCCACCAGACCAGAGCTTTTCTCTATTTTCCTTTCCTGTTGACTAACACAGAGTCTTCTTATGATGAAAACAGTCCCCCCCCCCAAGCTGAAAAATAGCATCTTTGGGAGTTTTCCTGCATATAAAGATAAAACATACTCATAAAAAATTTAAGCAGTTAAAGTAAAAATGGGACTGTATAAACCACCCCAAATTCCACCCCCCAGAGGCAAACAGGATTAACATTTGGTGAGTACCCCTCCAGACATCACTCCTTGCACACAGCCTCTCTGTCTTGTGTGCGTGTATGCACGCACACACACACACACACACAATTTTGTATCGACACCACACGTGCTGCTTTATAATGTGTATTTTTTTTTCACTCAACAAGGTGTCATGGAATTTTTTACATGTCAATATACAGATAAAGATTTACATTTTTAAGAGTATTTTTGAAAAATACTTTCACATTTTCATCGTGTTAAAGGTTAACCTTCTCCTCACCGCACCCTCCCTCCCAGACCTCCTCACTTCTCCCCTGGGGGCTGGCCCCATCTCCCATCTCTGTCCCAGCCCAACAGGGCTTCACCCTTAGGGGTCTGCAGGGACTCTTTGCTCCCAACTAGAGCTGAACCGAGAGGCAGGCTGGCAGGAGAAGGCGAAGCTGGGGACCCCAGGAGGCGGGCATGACCCGGGGAGGGTGGGGGAAGAGAGAATCAGCAAACCCCCTGAGGACGGGGACCAGCTACGCACAGCACCAGAACTGGGGACTGGCCCCTCCCAGGGCTTTACCCACCATTTACCCCGTGCCTTAGGGAGGTGGGAAGTCTTTGCCAGCTGTTCCAAGTGAGGCAGCATGGCCTGAAAGAGATGGTGACCTTAGGACCCTTGGCTACTTTTTGAGAAACATGAGAGATTTCAGTATGACTCCCCTAAATGACTAATTTCCCCAGGAGACCTGAATGCTGACATCTCTTTGGGGGGACATTTTTGCTAAGTACTTGGCTGTGGAAGGCCAAATGGAGTCTTGTTCCTCCCTCTCTCCCCCTCCTCTTTTCCACATTAATCCTCAGGTCAAGAGATCCAGCCATCATCCCCCTGTCTCTGAACAGGATGACCTGAACTCCCACCCAGGTTTCCGGGGCAGGAGGGATTATGAGCCTCAGAATCAGGTGGACTTGGGGACATGTCCCTGGAGGAAGAGGGTGGCTGGGGGCAGTCTGTCTGGAACCTGAGGGGCTGCAGGGGGCCATCAACCCCAGATTCCTCACCCCCTCACTCCAATTTCTTCCACCCAAAAAAGAAAGTGCCTGTGAAAAGCGGGGGCTGAATGGCCCTAGTGTCACCACTGCCACTCCCCCCCCTCCGCCAGCTTGGGTGAGAAGAAGAACCCTAGCAATGACACCTCCTCCTTCTGTCGCCACCTCACCCTCTTCCCAAGCCCCAGGGCTGGAGAAGTGGGGAAGGAGGAGCAGGAGACCAGGCCCCCTGGGATCCCCTCCCTTCCCCATCCCTGCCCCTCCCGGCCCCTCTCTTATCCCATCGACCTGCTGAGCGTCCAGAAGGCCGGTCCACCAGGAGAAGCTACACAGGGTGCGTGTCTATGAGTTGAGAGGCATGGTTTCCAACTTGTCACATGTTATGACACAAGCAGGATGGCGAATATGGGAAACCGAATGACCCGTCAAACTCACACCCCACTCATGGCCGAGCCAGGGCTGGAACCCTGGTCTCTTGACTCCTGATCTAGTGCTCTTCCCACGAGAGTGTCCGCCTTCCCATTTCGAGTCAGAACAATAATAATAGGGGCACCTGGGTGGCTCAGTCATTAAGCGTCTGCCTTCGGCTCAGGGCGTGATCCCGGAGTCCTGGGAT
>NW_023247600.1:567-1355 GCF_002007445.2 Ailuropoda melanoleuca | reverse complement strand
TTATATCTGTTACGTTATTTAGACCTCATCTGAACACATCACACCTGCCAGTGTGTGGCCTCAGCAAGTTAAAAAATGTCAACAGGCCTCAGTTTCCCCATCTGTGAAATGGGGACAATAACAGTACCTACTAACAGAGTTATTGTGAAGATTAAATGACTTAATATTTAATTAATTTAATTCAGAACATCTGATGTGTAGTAAGCACTAGTTAAGGGTCAAAATTACAACTGTTCTCTCTCCTCACTGAATGGATGACCAAAAAGGTTCACTAGAGTTGTTCTGAGGTTTTATAGCTGGTTAACTTGCTTCAACCCAGGTCCCTATATTCAGCGCCAATGGCAAGGCCACGGCAAGGCCTGTGCTGTCCCCAGGATCAGCCCCTCTCCGCCCCCTGGGCCTCTGACTCCCAGCTCCGTCTGCCTTGGCTACAGAGTGGGCCCAGTCTTACCGCGGTGCTGCGCTCCTTCCCTGCCGTCAGGGCCCAGGTCTGCGGGTTTCGACCCTTCTCGTCATGGAGTCGAAGATCACCCCCTGCATCCAGCAGTTTGCTGAGGATCCACTGATTGCCTGAAAACGCTGCTGCATGAACAGGAGTGCTTCCATCAAAGCAGCTGCTGGAGGGGGAGGTGTTAGTATCAGTGTCCATAACACTCCTCCCTTCCACAGAGTGGGGCAGAGGGATTCAATGGGTGACACAGGGCTCCCTTTCTACAAAAGCAACCTTTGGGAGGAGGAGTATAATACCATTTGTGAGGCTGTGCCAATAGGAGCTTTATAGACATCCC
>NW_023247600.1:0-176 GCF_002007445.2 Ailuropoda melanoleuca | reverse complement strand
CCTGTGTCAGGCTCCTCCGCTGGGAGCCTGCTTCTTCCTCTCCCACTCCTCCTGCTTGTGTTCCCTCTCTCACTGGCTGTCTCTCTGTCAAATAAGGAAATAAACTCTTTTAAAAAATAAAAGAATCTACAACTCAGGGACGCCTGGGTGGCTCAGTCGGTTAAGCATCTGCCTTC
>NW_023247599.1:0-2776 GCF_002007445.2 Ailuropoda melanoleuca | reverse complement strand
GAGAGAGAGAGAGAGAGAGAGAGAGAGAGAATTGCAGCTAAAGTTAATCCTGAGAGAAAAGGATGTTGTTTAGAAGTTAGAGTCTGTGGTCTTCCAATGGGTAAGCATAAGAAGATCAAGGATGATGGAGGGGGAGTTTAGCATTTATTTTCCATCTGACATTTTAGGGTAGGTTGAATTATTAGAGTCTTTAGAAGGTAAAAGAACCGTTTTAATAAGAATGAATTCTGGGCAAATTCAGAGGTCCTTTGGTCCTTGAAAGATGATACTGAAGATTTAGGAGAGAACCCTCCTCTGCACTCCTCTCTGAAGTAACTGATTAGGAGTGGCCAGAGAAGAAAACCATAGGGATATTATTGCTCTCCTGGTGGGAAGGTTCTTATTTTACAAATCAGTTCTATTGTGTAGTGATCTATTACAAGAACAGACTACAATTTACCTATTCTGTTGATGGACATATAATTTATCTTTTATTCTATTATATCGTATCACACTCACCGATTTGTGTATATGGAACTATTCTTGCATCCCGGGGATGAAATCTCCTTGCTCAAGGTGTATGATCCTTTCGATGCTGCCGAGTTTGGTTTGCTAGTATTTTGTTGAGAATTTTTGCATCTGTGTTCATTGGGGATATCAGATTGTAGTTGGCTTTTCTTGTGGTGCCCTTATCTGGCTTTGGTATCAGAGTACTACTAACCTACTCCAAATATTTATCTTAGAAGAAATGATTCATGATTAGTAACAACTACATGCTGACTCTCTTCTGATAATGTATCCAATATCATTTCTACTTTTTCCCAGGATGAAGTTGAAAGGTAAATATAACAATCACTATAAAATGTAGAGGGGTTAATCCTCTCTAGCTTCTGACCTTTGTTGCTTTCTGTGTGTATTTAGAGTTCAGACAGTACTGGGGTTAAGTAAATAATCAAATGACCCAAATATGACTTACTCCAGAAAAGAGGGTGGGAGGTGGTGAGCAATAAGAATTGGTGGCATGGGTGGTACAGTTTGAGCTTGAACATAATGGCTTTCTTCATGGGTAGAGATGCTGACATTCCCTCCTCACCCCCACTGCAAGATACTCATTTCTTCTTCACACTTACACAAATGACAGCCACCTATTAGGATTGTTTTTCTATGTCTATGAAGAATGCCATTGGTATTTCAATGGGGATTAAGTTGAATCTGTAGATGACTTTGGGTAGTTTGGATATTTTAACAATAGTAATTCCAGCTCATGAGCGTGAGGTGTCTTGCCATTAGTTTGTGTTTTCTTTGGTGTCTTACAGGAAAGGTTCATAGTTTTCATTGTACCGATCTTTAATTTGCTTGTTTAAAAGTATTTCTAAGTATTTTATTGTTTTTAATGCTGTTGGAATGGCATAGTTTTTGTCTTTCAGATGTTTTGTCACTAGTATATAGAAATGCAACTGATTTGTTTGTAGATTTTTGTATTCTGGAACTTCTCTAAATTGCTGGATAATTCCAACAGTTGTTTGGTTTTCTTTGAGGTTTTTCTATATGCAAAATCATATCCTCTGCAAAAAGTGAGTTTTTCTTCTTTTCGGATTTGGGTGACTTTTATTTCTTTGTATTGCCTAATTGCTCTAGCTAGGACTTCCAGCACTATATTGAGTAGGAGTGGTTAGTGTGTGCATTCTTGTCTTGTTCCTGATTTTTGAAGAAAAGCTTTTAAATTTTCTCATTGAGTATAATGTTCACTGTGGGTTGTCATATATGACCTTAATTTTGATAGGGTATGTTCGTTCTATATCCCATCTATAAAGGGTTTTTATCATAAAAGTATGTTGTATTTTGTCAGATGCATTTCCTGCACCTGTTGGGATGATCATGTGATTCTTAAAATTAATGTGATGTATTACATTTATCAATTTGCATATGTTGAACCATTCTTGCATCCCACAGGTAAAACCCACTCAATCATGGTGTATAACTCTTTTACTGAATTCTTGAATTTGATTTGCTATTATTTTGAGAATTTTTGCATCCATATTCATGGGGGATATTGGTCTATAGTTTCCTTAAGGTGTCATTATCTGACTTTGGTATCAGGGTAATGCTGGCTTCATATAATAGTTTGGTAGTTTTCCCTACTCCTCAGTTTTTTGGAAGACTTTGAGAAAATTGGTATTAATTCTTTAAATTTTTGTCAGAATTTGCTGGTGAAACTGCTCCTTGCATTTTCTGCTTCAGAGATTTTCAAGTACTGATTGAATCTCTTTATTCATTATTGGTTTGTTCGGACTTTCTACCTCTTCCTGATTTAGTCTTGGTGGGATAGTGTGTTTCTAGAAATGGATCCATTATCTAATTTGTTGATGAACTTGTTCATAATAGTCTTATGATCCTATGTATTTCTGTAGTATTAGCTGTAGGGTTTCCTCTTTCATTTCTAATTTTGGAATCTTTTCCTTAGTCTAGCTTAAAGTTGATCAATTTTATCTTTTTAGAAAAATGCTCTTAGCTTCATTAATTCTCTTTATTGTTTTTCTAGTCTCTATTTCAATTATTTCTGCTCTGATCTTTCTTTTCTTCTAACTTGATGCTTAGTGTGTTCTTTACTTCCTTGATGTGAAAGTTAGGTGGTTTGAGAGCTTTGTAATTTATTAATGCATGTATTTTTGTCATATCCCATATGTTTTAATATGTTGCATCTCCAGGGGGGAGGTTAAGATGGCGGAATAGGGGACCCCTTTTTCAGCCGGTCCCCTGAGTTGAGCTGGATAGGTACCAGACCAGCAGGAACATC
>NW_023247598.1:0-2774 GCF_002007445.2 Ailuropoda melanoleuca | reverse complement strand
GTGTGTGTGTGTGTGTGTGTGGTTTTTTGTTTTTTTTTTTGATAGTTTGCCCTAGCAGACCAAAACTATGAAAATTTTTCACTTTTCAGAATGCTATATAGTCTTTTGTTCTTTCTGTTTCTTTGGTAAAGAGATTCCCAACTCTGTTTTCAACTGTCAGGATGTAGGGATATAGACAACACAATTCACAAGTTAATTGTGCTGTTTATGAAGAGAATATGACTTACTGCTTTTCACTAATACCAGATAAAAGAAGGTTTTTTTCCCTTTGATTTTTCTCACAGTCATATTTATTTGTATTAGTGCATTTGTATTCCAGGTGACTCTGATTTTTTCCCCCTTTAAAGAAAACATCTTGCAAATGAAGTGTTGGTGGTTGGCTTCTCTTTTCCACTATTTATATTTCTATCAGTGATTTTAGATCATCCATCCTGACAGTTTAGTTTGAGTTAGGATGGGGGAAAATGTAACCTTCAGCCCTCTCTCGCTCTTTTTTTGACTGCTTTTTGAACAGTTAGCAGTTTTGTCGTGGAACATGCACAGGCTTTAGGATTAGACTAATCTGGATTCAGATTCCACTTTTACCTTTCACTGGTCGTGTAACCTTGAACAATTAATCTCCTGGAGCCTATTTATTCATTCATAAAATACCAATAATTTCTCCTTTGCTGATTGTACTGATGATTAGAGACAGTGCTGGTAAGGCCTCGTTCAGTACCTGACACATAGTAAATACTCAGTAAATTTGTGGGGATTGTGCCGCTTCTATGAAGGAAGAAGGTATTTTATCTTAGTTTGAGAAAATATGTTAGATTTTGTTGTAGTTGTTAGTACTAATCACTAAATATTTCTAGATTTCTCCCCCAACCTTGGGTTACATGGTAGGCATGTACTTTACTGACCCTTGAAGCTAAATGTGACTAGATGGGCCAAATGGATGTGAATGAGTGTAATGTATGTATGTCACTTCCAGGCAGAAGCTTTAAGAATTCATGTATCACTTGCCATATCCCCTATTCCTATCTTTCTGATTGAGGAAATATGTGTCAAGATAGAGAGGAACCATCAGCCTGGATTCCTGACTACAATGAACAGAGCTCCTCCTGCTGAGCTTCCAATGTGAGCTAGAAATAAACTTCCTGTATTATGTCACTGAGATTGGGGCATAGTTCCTTACTGCTGTCAAACCATGTCCTGAATGATACAGAACTACTCAGAAATCGTGTGCAGTTTTTATGTGAATGAAGCAAAATCTTTACTTGTTGTAAATGAAGATTTGACCTTTAGAAAACACAAGTTATTTATGATTTTTATAAGAATGTAGCACTTAAAAGGCATGTTGGAATCTAGAAGTTACATTCTTAATGGGTATAACATGGGGTGGGGTACATTATTAGGCAGTAGAAAGCCTCTGGGTTTCATTTAGTGTGGAGGACCCCAGGCCTGATAGCAACACGAATAGCTATTTAATACCACTGAACACCACAGGTCCTGAGCGAAAGATGAAAGGTTAGGAACCGTAGATTTGGATGAATGGTATTTCATAATAGTTGCTGCCACTTGCATTGCTGGCATGGTTGCGTGTCTAGGCATCTGCTTTGCATGCTTTGGGGCTTGGGTGAGACTGTGCACCACTTGCTCTGGCTGCTTCATCTTGAGCAAGTTCTGTAATTCTTTTGGTTTTGTTTTCTCACCCATGAAATGGGCAGGGTAAAGGCTCCTGATGATGTACAGATATGAGCTAATGTATTATGGTATAACATGTTCAGTGTTTAGCCCTATGACTGTAATTTAGAAGGTGCTAGAAATATGGGAGTTCTTATCCCCTCTTGTTAACTCCATTTGTTGTGAAAGGTGGTACTAATGCATTATTAAAGGCATTCCTTTTTTTACATGATTTTAGAAAGGAGTAATACTGTTCCTTTTCTTGTAAGTAATATCCTTTATAAAAACCCTTTATTTTCTGTAATACCATGTAAAACTCACTAGACTATGAGTTTCTTGAGGGGCATGAACTCTTTTTTAATTCTAGAGGCCTACCAAATATACCTGTCAAAATAGGTCCTCATGTCTATAGTATAGGCTCTCAAATGGTAGGTTAGTTTCAATTTCTTCTTTAATTATCCAACAGCATAATTATCATGCTCATATTTATACATATAGACTGCATATTTAATATAGAAATATTATTTCTTGGCTTGCCTATATGAATAGGTATTAGTCTAGGAACTTTCTATTATATTAAATCATCAAAATGCTGTTTGCTTTGTGCCCATCTGATAATAAAAGGTTGTTGATGAAGCAAATTTCCCATATCATATCCTGTTTTGTCCATTGTCTTACATTTGAAAAAATCTTGATTCCCTGTTTAGGGCTTTCTGAATATTGTTGCCACGTGAGAAGAGAGGCAATATACATCTGAAACTGCAGCAGGGCTTAAAAAAATCCCACCATTGCAAATTTATCCTGATCTATGTCAGGAGACTCTATACAGTATTGATTCTGTAGAACTGACAAAATTTATAGATTTAGTGATATGTAACTGAAACATCTTTGGTAGTGGATGCTGATGTTAGAAACAGTTTAGAAACAAATTCTAGTTTAGTTTTAGGAATAGTCTTGCTTTATGTTTGAGTAGTGTTATTATATTCTTCATTATCATCTCATGCCACGTAAGAATTGGATTTCCTTCAGAATGTGTTCTTGAGTAACGCTACTTTTGATTAGCATACTATATGACAGTGTATTATCCAGAATTTTGATTCATTTGAGAT
>NW_023247597.1:0-2771 GCF_002007445.2 Ailuropoda melanoleuca | reverse complement strand
TAAAAGGTCACTTGGGATGTTTAAGTTTGAGATGACAATTTTGGAAGCTGATTTCCTTACCAAACATCATTGTTCATACTTTCTATATTGCCTTCTTCCCATCCCAGCTTTTTACTAATTTAGCTTGAATTCCTGCTGTATTGTAATTCTTGCTGCCTGTCACTGCCTTCTGTTATATGCTACTTCTCTACCTTCTGTTTTGTTGGAATTACCGTTTTCTTTACTCATCATCTCTCTAGTTTCTAGGAATGAAGTCTTTTGAACTAGTTATAAGAAACAAAGCATACGGTATTGAATTGAAGACATTATGCTAAAATCATGGTGTTGAAATTCATTCATGAAAAGTCTGCTTTCCTTACTCACATTCTTCTGTGAGCTTTTTTTTTTTGCCATGTTCTTCTGGGTACAACTTGTGACAAGGAATTCAAAGACCTAACATAAGATGTCATTCTTTATGACCTGGGATTGACATACTTGTTATACCTAAGATCTATGTTTTATCTGAATAACACGATTTGTGTTAGTGATAATATGCCTACCTAGCTAGAGACAGAGAATAAGAGAAACTATATCTACCTATGTCTATATTCATGCATTTTTTTGAGTATCTATTAGAATACATGAAGTGAAACCAACAATACCACCACCAAATAAAACAGTGAATACCTATCGAAACCAAGCAAAACTAAGAAGTATGTCTTCTAAAATATAAAACGCAGAAATAGGATTTGAGAAATTTGTTATCTGATGTTATTCAATTACCTGTAGATTTATAACTTCAGCTTTTAAAAATAAAACCCTTGAGCACCCATCAAGTATTAGGCTCTATGTTAAGTATTTTTGCACCCCCTAGCTTTTCCCCTTCAGGTGACACAGCTACCATTAGTTTTATAGTGAGCTAACTTAGGCTTAGCCTTTTTAAGACCTTTATTAAACTAACATCTAGTTACTCTTACTAGTACTATACAACCACCTATTAGAAAACATGAGGAATTATTTACTTAAGTAAAAAGTAGTCATCTGTTGCATATTATTAAAAAGTATGAAATAGTAGCAACAGCATTAAATAGGCTTTAAAATCTCCCTCACTTTATACTTCAGCATGCTTCTTGCCTTCTTTAAAAATATGTATCATAAACAGGTGCCGTTTAAACACCTGGATCCACGTGATACTATATATAAAGAGAAGGATATCAGACAATATTTACAGGAAGTTAATGTCCCATTAGAAGAAATAATGGACAGATATCATAAATACTTTCTTAGAATGACATATCAGAAAGACTATAAACCCTGTATGAATTTCCAGTATTCTGAAACTATGGGCATCAATCCACTGATTAACATTACAAAGTCTGTTAATTGTGGGTTGGTTGCATATCACTACAGAGCTGGAGCAGTGATTTAAATCCTTGAAAGGTTAAAAGAAAAATGTATCACAGGTGTTCTATATGTTTGATGGGAAATGGATAAAAGGGATGATGACAATGTAAGGAGCTATCTCTCTAATCATTTGATTCTATTTACAAATATAACTTTCATCTACTGTAATTGACCTTATTAACACCATTAGAAACACAGTTATTTGTCCCTACTAAGCATCTGCCACATACTAGTCATTTGTCATATTTAAGCAAAACAGTAAATAATGTCAAATTTCTAAACATATGTGTGTATATGCAAATACATGTGTATATATATATATTTCTTTATATATGTATAGTGTCTGTACACATACATGTGTATATATGTGGACAGTGAGAGTTTTTTTTAATCTTTTAAATACATTCATGCTTCATATTGCATGTGTTTTTGCTTATATGCCTGTCTTCTACTTTGTATTAATTATCTGTTGGGACTTAAAAAAAATGAGTATTTATTCCCAGAAGTGAAAACTGCTAGATCATACGGTAATTATATCTTTAATTTTTTGAGCAGTCTCCATACTGTTTTCCATAGCAGCTGCGCTAATTTACATTTCCACCAACAGTGCATGAGGGTTCCTTTTTCTCCACATGTTCACCTGCATTTGTCATGTCTTGTCTTTTTGATGATGGCCATTCTAACAGGTGTGAGGGATATTTCACTGTGGTTTTAATTTGCATTTTCCTGATGATTAGTGATATTGAGCATCTTTTCATGTACCATTGGCCTTTCATAGACCTTCTTTGGAGAAATGTCTATTCAGATCCTTTGCCCATTTTTTAATGGGGTTATTTGCTTTGTTTTGTTTGGTGTTGAGTCGTATGAGTACTTTGTATATTTTGGATATTAATCTCTTTTCAAATATATAGTGGGCAAATATATTTTTCCCATTCAATAGGTTGTCTTTTCACTTTGTTGATGTTTTCTTCTGTTGAGCAGATGATACCTTATAATCCTGTGATTCTACTTCTGAGAACATATCTAAAGGAAATGAAAACTAACTCCAAAAGATATCTGCACCCCCATGTTCATAGTAGCATTATTTACAATAGTCAAGACATGGAAATAACCTAAGGGCCTGCCCATCATTGGATGAATGGAGAAAGAAGTTGTGGTGTATATACAATGGAATATTATTCAGCCACAAAAAATAAATAAATTTTACCATTCGTGAAAACATGAGTGGACTTTGAAGTCATTGTGCTAAGTGAAATAAGTCAAACAGAAAAAGACAAATACTGTATGATGTCACTTACATGTGAAATCTAAAGCAAACAAGCAAACTCATAGAAAGAGATCGGACTTGTGATTTACAGAGCTAGAGGACAGAGTGTGTGTTGGGGGGG
>NW_023247596.1:0-2770 GCF_002007445.2 Ailuropoda melanoleuca | reverse complement strand
GAGAGAGAGAGAGAGAGAGAAAAAGCACGAGGCAGGACGGGAGAGGGAGAAGCAGAAGCTGACCCCCCCTCCCCCAGCCGAGCATGGAGCACAACACAGGACTGGATCCCAGGACCCTGAGATCATGACCTGAGCAGAAAGCAGACGTTTAACTGACTGAGCCACCCAGGAGCTCCTGTCCTATTAATTATATTAACAGATGACCTTATCTGTGACATAAACTTCTTCACTAAGTTTGCACAAACTTTTCTCAACATTGATTCAAGGACTGTCTACCAAAAGAGACTGAAGATGAAGCCTCCAGGGTGCTCTGTACCAGTTATTTGTGTAGATATTAAAATTATTTGCCATCTACAACCTAACTTTAATTTAAGAAATCCTTAGGAATTAATGAGGGAATTATGATTACCCTCATTTTACAGATTGACAGATTGAGATCAAAGAGATTTGTCCAACACTGGCTACACAATAAGTATCAGTTAAACTGTTTCCAAATAATATGGAAGCCCAGACCCACTCTTGGAGATTCTGCTCTCATTGACTGAAAGTGGAGTAGGGGCACTGGAAAATGTTTTAAGTTCCCTGGGTGGTTCTAAGTTTCAGCCAGAGCTGGGAACCTCTGGCCTCAGATCAAACAGCTAATTAGTGGTAAAGACGAGTGAAAAAAAAATCCCTTTACATCTGCCACAATGCTGCTTGTATTCTGCTATTCCATCAAACATTGATATTTAACAGGATATAAAAATGGGGATTCTTCTTGGAAACTTAAGAGAGCTTACAAATGTTTGAAGGACTGTTTACATCTCTAAGGGGCACAAGTGATGTTTGTAATTGACCTGACAAAGATATCTAAGGGGATTGGAAGAGATGATCAAGAAAATTGAGTCCATTGACTGCATGGCCTCTTTCTGTTTTGTTGAACACCCAATCCCCAGCATCTAGAGCAGTTTTTGGTACATGGTAGATGAATTAATAAAGCACATATTGTGCCCTGCAAGGGACTGCCCTGTGCTGACAAAAGATGGATTTTGGTCCTAGGGTAAAGTAAACTCATTGGCCCCTGTCCAGTGCAAATTGCAACTCAATAGCAATCACCTCCTTGTAGCTATACTGCAAGCCCTAGTTAGCAAATGACATCGTCACCAGATCCACACCCACAGTCCTGCCTGGCCACCTGCTCTGTGATGACAGACAGATTGTCTGTGACATTGCGGGACGCCAGACCACACAGAGATGGCAATCTGACCGAGCCTCAGGCTTACCTCTGTAAACTGACCCTTTGTCAATTATCTCGGGAATTACTTATAAGCTCATTTGGCCCACTTTGTCAGAATGTCAGAGAATCTCTTATTTCCTGTTAAGAGAGGTTCTTTAGGCATATAATTTATGGATATGTACTTGTTTTCTCACTGACTATTTTTCAAGAATCAAGGGGCCTGTGAATTTGCTGATATGTTCCAAGTCAGTCATCAAGCAACTCTTATTAAAGGCAAAAGCTGGGCAGAGCAGAGACAAAACACAGTTGCGAATGGTCGTCTTAATTCATTTTCTCAGTCATTCCTTTATGTTTTCATTCATAACTATAGATGAGGGCCTACCCTGGGCCCAGGCACTGTCCCAGACCTGGAGATACAATGGAGAAAACACCAGTTAAAGTTTCCATGCTCTGGGACTTACATTCTACTGGAAAAAGAAGAGGCAGTATGCAGAGTAAGCCAATGAACTCAAGCTAGGGTAGCAGCTGGAGATCCTGCTCTGGAGAGATGAAGCAAGGAAACCAAGCTAGTGACTTTAGCAAGCAAGACGGGTGTAGGTGGTCGGCGTTGCGGACCCTTCAGTGAAGTCAGAATTTCCCATTGACCATGCCATCCCTGTTTTGAGAGTCCCACATAGATGAAAAGATAGGGCTCAGCGTTTGGCTTGTTGGAGACTCTGTTTGTGCCGTGAGTCGAGGTTCCTTGAGGAGTTCCCGCCTCAAAGCGGCCAGTCTCGTCAGGTTCGCGCCTCTGTTTCAGGTGCCTGTTCACCTGCCATAAATCCGCCAGTTCCTCCAAAACGACAGACAGCTCCCAGAGGTTGCATTTAAAAGGACTGCATTCTTTCTAAGGCCGAGCTGCTGCAAGAATTCTGACCACCCCTTTGGGTTTTATTTAAAGAATGGTGCTTTCATGCAACTGGATGGCCAACTTTCCACAAGTGAGCTCTCATGGGTGAACCTCTTCCCACAAAGTCAACAGCACTGGTGAGGAGGGAGGGGAATAACGCCTGGGTAGCTTACTGATGGTTCCAGTGTTTCTTTCCATGAGTTTGTCACACCTCCTGTATCCTTCTTCGTATAGTCTTGTCTGAGATCCCACAATACACATAGCATACACACATACACATTGCACTCATACACACACACTCTTGCACGAACTCACACACTTGCATACACAAATCTTAACTGTGGCTAAATATCTAATTATCGGAAAATCACCATTTGCGAATTTGCAAAAACACACGGAAATAATAGCTGACTTTTGTTGTTGTTTCTGTTTTTCTAATTTTATTTAACCTTAATGGTCTTTTTATTGGCCAGATATTATATACTTGGTTTCAAGTCTCCTTAGAGGCTCATAGGCTAATGTAGACCATGACCCACACACTGCGCTCTTTCAAAAAGAATGATGATAGATTTGAGGCCTAAAAAAGATACTTGACTTATGTATCTTACAGATCTTGAGAGACATTTGGTTTTTGTCTTCCTGTTTCTTTTGTCAAAAAAAAAAAA
>NW_023247595.1:0-2770 GCF_002007445.2 Ailuropoda melanoleuca | reverse complement strand
TTTCTTTCTTTCTTTCTTAGATTTTATTTATTTATTTGAGAAAGAGAGCGAGAGAGAGCTCGAGCAGGGCGAGGAGCAGAGGGAGAAGGAGAAGCAAACTCTCCTGTTGAGCAAGGAGCCCAACGTGGGGCTCAATCCCAGGGCTCTGGGATCATGACCTGAGCCAAAGGCAGACGCTGAACCCACTGAGCCACCCAGGCACCCCTCTGCTCTGGTTTCTTAGCCATTTGGTACAGTTCTGTCCACCCTGTTTTAATTACTCTGACCTTGTAAGCACATCTTGCCATCTTGAGATACGTGTGATACCCCTTTATTCTTTTCCATTTACTTCTTCAGAATGGACAATACATTCTCCTGAGTCAAAAAATACAAAGGAGCCGAGCATTTCAGTTTCATCCCGAGCCTCCTGAAGTGGCTGTGCCCATTCCTATTTCCCTGTCCTCCTGCACACCAGCATCGGGGGGAGGGGGGAGGCTGTAGGAGCACACCCCAGGCGTGGCTCATTTCATCCGCATGCACCCCTGTGAGGCAGACACCTGGGGCCCCCTGTCTTATGGGTGGGACAGAAAAGTTGGGTCATGTGGCCAGGCCCACGGAACCTCACCAATACCTGAGGCCCTCACCCTTGAGCATCTGGGGCCATCCAATGAGTTGTTCCTGCAGGGGAAGCCCATCAGTGCCCATCTGGAAGGCATGGTGGGAGGGACGGAGCAGGGGCTTGCTGTGGGCACCGTGTAGAAGTTGGGAAACATGGGCACACAGCTGTGCACTGATTGGACCTTAAACTTACCATCGAGAGATCCAGAGCTGCAGAACGGTGTATACAGGCAGTGCTGTTGATGTTACAATGTTGTCCTCAGGCCTTTGGGTTTTCTTGTATGCATATATATGTACATCCTTGCATAGGAAGAGGGCTGGAGGGGTTCTTACACCCCTGAGAGCACCTCTCTCCGAGAAAGGGAGAGTCCAAAGTGTGGAGTGCACTTATCTGAACCTTCTGGTTGCTGCAGGTATAGTCCCCACTGCTCCTCACCACTGAGCCTCCCAGGTTCTCCCCCGGGAGCCTGGAGGGCCCTCCGTCCTTTTTGCCTCGTTCCCCTCTGTGCATTGCCTGTCTGCACCCATCTTCTAGGAGGGGTGGCAGGAGGCTCACAACCGCAGGGGTCTCGTTTGCATTCCCAGCACCTGGTGTGGACTGTCACTCTTGTAAGGGCCCTGGTGCTTTTCTACTGGGACCATGCATCTTGGTTCAGGGTGGAATTGCAGTCTGCCACCTCCACCCCTTTCCCCTGAGACACCGGTCTACTTCTGTCTCTATCAGTTTGTCTTGCCCATTCTAGAATTTCATAGACATGGCATCATACGGTTTAGTGAACGCTGTAGTGCACACACATACATATATGCGCACAGACCATAAGCTTCCAGCTTCGTGCATTCTCACCACCTGATCAAGGGATACCCTAGCACCCCATAGCCACTCGTGTCTCCTCCCACTTAGCGTGTCTACCCCCATTCCCACAGGTCACCCCTCTGCTGGCCTCTGTCACCATTGATTAGCGCTTGGACGTTACTTGAAGGAACCACGTAGTAGGACCCTTGCATCGGCTTGCGGGAGTCCCCCATGTTATTCCAGCAGCAGCAGCTGGCTCGTCCTCGTTGCTGTGGAGTATCCCTTTATGGGACCACAGAGTATTCATCTCTTCTGTTGTCGGGGACATCTGGTTTTTTCCTTGGGGCTGTCGAGCAAGGATCTAGAGCCAGTGTGGCCCAGCGCTACTCGATGAATGCCCTTGTGTGCGTGAAACCAAGATTTCAGACTGCCAGCTCAGGAGCTTTGGGCCCTGGAACAAACAGGGTTTTTTTTTGTTTGTTTGTTTTTTGTTTTTCGGTTCCTTCCCAGAGGGCCTACACGAGATAGATGAAACCAGGATTAGAACTTGCTTTTATAAACAGGTCCTAATATGAGATGTGGTGTGTAAGTCTCCCCGTGTGTTCTGGGGGCAACAGAGAAGCATTTTAAGAAGGCAGATTAACTGATGCTTTCACGGTTTGTGGTCATCCTCTGTGTTCTATGGGTCCACGTGCACCACAGGGACTCGGGGAAGTCTGGCAGGCTCAACCCTCGTGGAGCTTTCAGTTCTTACCTAATTGTCCTTCTTTCTCCTTTATTTCCTTTTCCAGGCTGAAAAGTCTTCCACTAAGGAGGCAGTAATTGAAATCTGCCCTGGCCTGTCCCAGTACCAGATCTCCTCCATGATGGAAGCTCATCGATTGCTCGCTATTAATACATTGTACAGATTGTATTTATATGTAAATTCGTGCTGTAAAATAATTTTTAAAACCTTGACATTTCAAAGGCTGCCTTGGAAGGTTGCAGAAATTGATTTCTATTTTTAACTTCAGTTAGTGTCAGAGGAAATAATTCAGACTGTACAGTTTAATTAAAATGGAATTTTTCTATTTTCTTCTTGATTTTTTATTTCCCTGAAACTTTTAAAAAGAAATGAAAAGTGAAGGGTTTTCTCTGATTTTGTTCATGAAGAAAGCCGAGTCCAGGTAAGGATAGTTGGACTTAAATAAGGACTTGTAAGAGAGAAGGAGGTAGTTGTTTCCCCACTCTTCAGGCATGGGGCTCCTGCCTCTTGGGGTGGATGGTGGTGGCCAGGAGCCCAGTGGGCGATCCAGCGCCAGGATCCTGGCAGGTGGCCTCAGCCTTTCAGGGTGGATGTCACCAAAGTGTCCCAGTCTCCAAGACCAAGAGCCAGAGAGT
>NW_023247594.1:0-2767 GCF_002007445.2 Ailuropoda melanoleuca | reverse complement strand
TTTTTTTTTTAAATTATGTTCAGTTAGCCACTGAAACCAGGTAAATTAAGTCCTCCAACTTTGTTCTTTTTCCAAATAGTTGTGACTATCCTAGGTTTTTGCATTAATTTTTTTTTTCTAGAATCAGGCTCTCAACTTCTAAAAATTTTGCTAGGATTTTGATTGAGATTACTTCGCACCTATGTATCAATTCAAGGAGAATTGACACCTAAACAATAGTGAATGCGCCAACCAATTCAAATTATAATCTCTCTTTGTATTTGTTTTTTATTATTTTTTTAAAGATTTATTTATTTGAGAGAGAGAGAGAGAGAGAGAGAGAGAGGAGGATGGGCGAGGGGCAGAGGTAGAGGGAGAGAGAAACTGAAGCAGACTCTGTGCTGAGCATGGAGCTAGAGGTGGGGCTGATCTCATGACCCTGAGACCACGACCTCAGCCGAAACCAAGAGTCGGAGGCTTAACCAACTGTGCCACCCAGGTGCCCCATAATCTCTCCTTTTATTAAGTTTTTAATTTCTTTTGGCAATATCTTGAAGTTTTCTTCCAGTATACAAATCTTGCACGTATTTTCTTAAATTTATCTCCTCAAATGTTTCATGGTTTTGGATGCTATTATAAATGGTAGTTTTAGGAGATTTTCATTTTTTTTGTTTGTTTTAAATATTTATTTATAATTTATTGGAGAGAGAGAGAGAGAGAGAAAGAGAGAGAAAGTGAGCAGGGGGAGGGGCAGTGGGAGAGGGAGAAAGAGAATCTCAAGCAGACTCCCTGCTGAGTGTGGAGCCAATGCAGGGCTTGATATCATGACCCTGAGGTCATGACCTGAGGTGAAATCAAGAGCAGGTCACTTTAGCCACCTGAGCCACCCTGGTGCCCCAAGAGATTTTCATTTCCAATTGTTAGCTAATGTATAGTTGTTTTGTTTTGTTTTTGCTCTTTTTTTTTGCTTGTATATTGAACTTTTATCCTCAATTTAGGTAAAGTCACTTATTAGTTTTAATAACCTTTTCCCCTATGATCTTGTCATCTGCAAATAAAGATAGTTTTACTTACTGATTTCCACTTTGTATACCTTTCATGTATTTTTTCCCACCTTATTGTCTAGGACCTCCAATATAAAATTGAATAGCAGTGGTGAGAGTGGATCTTCTTTCCTTGTTCTTTAACTTAGGGGTAAAGTGTTTAGTTATTCACCATTAATTATAATGTTAACGGTAGGTTTTTCATAGATCACTTTATCAGGTTGAGGAAATGCCCTTCTCTTTCTTCTTTCCTAAATTTTTAATATTTTTATCATGAATATTTGTTGAAATTTGTCAAATGCTTTTTCTTTCTTTATTGAAATAGTCATAGGTTATTTTTCCTTTGTTCTGTTAATATTTTAAATTGCATTTGGTGACTTTTGGATATTAAAACAAATTTTCATTCCTAGGTTGAACACCACTTGGTTCTGATGGATTTTTGAAAATGTATGTATGTATGTATCCATCTGTCTTCCTGAGTTTGATTTGCTAATACTGTTAAAAGGACTTCTATATCTGTGATCAAGAAGGAAAAATTGTTCAGTTTTCTTTACTTGTGCTATCTGTACCTGGTTTTGTGATGGGATAAAGCTGATCTCATTAAATGTATTGGATGGTATTTCTTCCTCTATTTTTTGAGAGTTTATATTGAATCGTACTATTTGTTTCTTAAATTTTTGATATAATTTATCTAGGCTTAAAGTTTTCTTAGAAGATTTTTAATTAATAACTAACTATAGAGTTTGAGTGAAAACTTGAAACATTAAAAAAAAAAAGAATTTAGCCTTTTAAACCTTTTCAGATTTTTGTGTCCTGAGTCAGTTTTAGCATTTCATGTTTTGTAAGGTATTGATTTTTTCTAAGTTATCAATTTCAGTGACAAAATTTCTTCTTATATTGCATAATTATCTTTTTCATTATCGTAAGATCTGTAATGATGTTTCCTCTTTCACTACTGAAAGTTGTAATACATGTTTTTTCTCTTTTCTTGATCAGTTTAGCTTGCAGTTAATCAGTTATAGTGACTTTTTCAAATATATAGATTTTGCTTTTATTGATTTTTCTCTGTTTTGCCTGGTTTTCTTTTTATTGATTTTTGTTCTTAACTTTATTATTTTCTTCCTTCTACTCACTTTGGATATACTTTGCTGTTATTTTTCTAGCTTTTTAAGGTAGAAGCTAAGATAGTTGATTTTGGATTTTTTTCTCATATGATATTAGGATTTAGACCGTATATTTCCCTCTAAACACTGCTTTAGCTGCATCCTGTGTATTTTTTAAACTTTTATTTTGAAATAATTATAGACTCATAGGAAGTTGCAAAAATAATATAAAGAATCGTGTGTATCCTTCATGCACTTTCCCCCAATGGCAGCATCTTATATAACTGTAGCACAATATCAAATTCAGGGAATTGACATTGAAATATTGATATATTGACATTGATACAGTGTTACTAGACCATAGGCATTATTCAACTTTCATCGTATTTTTACTTTTTTATTTTTTTTATTTTTTTGGATCACGCCCTGAGCCAAAGGCAGACGCTTAACAACTGAGCCACCCAGGCGCCCTGTCATCGTATTTTTATTTATTTAATTTATTTATTTATTTATTTATTATTTTTTTTAAAAGATTTTATTTATTTATTCGACAGAGACAGAGACAGCCAGAGAGAGAGGGAACACAAGAAGGGGGAGTGGGAGAGGAAGAAGCAGGCTCATAGCGGAAGAGCCTGATGTGGG
>NW_023247593.1:0-2768 GCF_002007445.2 Ailuropoda melanoleuca | reverse complement strand
CCTCGCCCCAATCCCTACCCCCATCCCCATTTCAAAGCCACCACCCCACCCCCACTAGCCTCCATCTCTCCACAGCATCGCCTGCCGCCGCCACCGCCTCTTCCTGTCGTCATAGCAACAGGATCCAGGCGCCCAGCCAAGGCTGGCAGCAGCGCCGGAAATGAGGGGAGGGCCTTTCCAAAAGGACCCCAGGAGCTGTCCCCTTTCCCCAAATCCAAGGGACAGCTCCACTTCCCTGGGCCTTCCCACCCCCCACGACTGCCAAGGGCAAAGAGCCCCTGAGAATGAAATTCTCTTCTATTCAAGTTAGGAGGGTAGCAAGCCCTTAGTTTCACTGACATTTCACCTCCCCCCCACCCTACCCGCCGCCCCTTACTCCAGGAGTTAGAGTCCCCCAAGATGGGAATGGGAGCGAGGGGACAAATAGGAGGTGAGAAACTTGGTGGAAATAAGTCTTCAAGAAATCTGCCTGGGGCAGGGCGGGACAGCTCTGCAAGTTTTCAGAACAATGATTGTGGAGTTCCAGAACTAGCCAGTGGGCAGGGGGTGGGACAACTCGAGGCAGAAAATCTGAGATGAGAGTCAGAAAGTTTGGTCTTGGATTCAAATCTTAGAGATGCCTGTAGCCAGTGTGTGACCTTGGGCAAAACATTCCCTCCTTTTTAGACTCAGTTGTAATGGGAACAAAAGCTGCCTCTAATGAATGGAGAAAAGGTCTTTACTCACTGCTCTAGACAGGCAGTCACTTCACGACTGCGTCCTCCTGCAAATGCTAACCAAAACTGAAAGCTAGCCATGACCATAGACTTGGGCTAGGTAGTTTGCATGCTTCAATGTCTCGTGGAATTCTTACGGAATTCTTACAGAATCCTTGCGACGACGTGGGCACTGATGTTCCCATATCACAGATGAGCAAACTGAGGCTCAGAGATGTATCTCCCTGTACCCAGATCGCTCAGGGAATAAAAGGCAGAGTTGGAGACGAAGCAGCCTCTTTTTGGGGCTTGACAGGGGCGGGTGGGCAGCAATAGGTGAACTTTAGAGCCACTTAACATGCCATTTTGGGGCCAGCTCCTCCCTTTTGGGGACTGGCAGAGACAGAGAAAACCTGTATTCCCCACACATCCGATCCCCGCCCCCTGCAGGAGCCATACCCTTCTGTACCCAGCATCTCTCCTTTCCACTGGAGTTTCTAAAGGTCAGTTTATTTAATTCTCACCGTGGCCCACGGGGAAAGGAGTTTAGAGAAGGATTCTGACACCCCTTGTTTGGAAGGAAAGAAACGCCAGCCTCAGGGGAAGGGGACTGGAATTCATTCATTCGAGAACTATTTGTTCCGCCTCTGCTCTTTTGCCAGGGAGAGGGACGCAGCTGCAAACAGTAATGGTAACCAGTATCAGTCGAGTGCCGAATATTACAGACTCGGAGTCATCTGCGGGCATTGACTCGGTCTTCCAGCTTCTGTTATTAGCCCCCATTTTAAAGATGTGGAGACTGAGACTGAGAGAGGGAACCACATCCCCAAGGTAGGAAGTGGTTGCAATCAGGGCCGAGGCTTCAGGTCCTAGAGCCCGTGCTGTTTTCTCTGCTAAAAATAAACAACAAAAACAGAAACTTCCGAAGGCTGAAAACAGCCATGAAGGTAATAAAGCAAGCCAGGGTCTCTAAACCTCGGAGCTAGTGACGCTCGCGGGGTAATTCTCGGTGGTGGGGTCCAACATGCGTGCTGTGGGATGTCCAGCACCCTTGCCCTCCACCCGCCGCATGCCAGGGGCAAGGGCTTATGATAAAAAAGAATTCAGTCTGTCCCACCTCAAATCCTGCTCCTTTTTGGAAAAGCCCCTTAACGTTTTTAGCTGTTTCTTCTCTTACTTGCCTTTCCATCCCTAAATAATAATTACCTCCTGGATGTGTCAGCCTTATACATTATAGATTCTTTTCCTCCAACAGATAACGATTTAACTCCTGTCGACCTCACTCTTTTCCCTCCCTTCCTCCTCCCACAAATATTCTTCGTTCTATTGGTTAATTTTGTGGCAGTAAGTGATAGACTTTACGTCGTGGCTGCTTGTTTCAGAGGGCATATATCTGGTTTCTTTTTAGCAGCTTTGTTGAGATAGAATCCGCATACCGTACTTCACCCACGGAAAGTGTACCACTCAATGGCTTTTAGCTATAATCGCAGAATAGGGCAACTATCGAGTTTAGGTCCATTTCAGAGCATTCTCGTTAGCCTGAGGAGGGACCACACACCCCTTAGCCGGTCGCTGTCCCTCACCGTCCCCCACAGCCTGTCCTAGCCCCAAGCAATCACTAAACTACTTTCCATCTGTGTAGATTTGCCTATTCCAGACACTTCATAGAAATGGACTCATACAGTATGTGTTTATTTGTGTCCAGCTTCTTTTACTGAGCACAATGTTTTCAAGGTTCATCTATGTTGTAATATGCATACTTCCTTTCCTTGTACTGATGAATGTCATTCCATTGTATGGCTACGTTACATTCTACTTACGTTGGGTATTCGGGTCATTTCCCCATTTTGGCTATTGTACATAATGCTGTGAACATCTGTGTTCAAGTTTTTGCATGGGCATATGTTTGGGGTTTTTTTTTAAGATTTTATTTTTTTAGGGGCGCCTGGGTGGCACAGCGGTTAAGTGTCTGCCTTCGGCTCAGGGCGTGATCCTAGAGTTCTGGGATCGAGCCCCACATCAGGCTTCTCCGCTATGAGCCTGCTTCTTCCCCTCCCACTCCCCCTGCTTGTG
>NW_023247592.1:0-2348 GCF_002007445.2 Ailuropoda melanoleuca | reverse complement strand
AAGAAGCAGGCTCCCAGCGGAGGAGCCCGATGTGGGGCTCGATCCCAGGATGCTGGGATCACGCCCTGAGCGAAGGCAGACCCTTAATGACTGAGCCACCCAGGCGCCCTTGTAATAGACAGTTCTTATTGTAATTGACATTGAGTGGTGTGGCTCCCCCATTTATCCTCCCCACTCCAGTTTAGTGAGGTTTCCCTTTATTAATTTTCAGTTTTTCATAGTGGACAGACTTGGGAAATAATCACGAATATGGACATTTCCAGTTCAAATAAATATTCAAATAAGTATTTACATGATTTTTACTTCAATATGTATCTTATGCCAAAAATCATTCGTAAGGATGTTAACTTGATGACCTGATTACCTATATGTTACCATTTAGCATTTTTAGAATAATGATGCTAACATTATCAGGATATATCCATCCCATTTGGAATATGCTGTCAAATTGTTGTGTTTAGTTACCTTTTCCCTGATGTTTATGCCACCAATGTGATGTTGTTAGATTTGTTTCAATATTTTTATTGAAGTATTTTTTATTGAAGTATAATAAACATTGAGAGCAATGCAAGTCCTTAGTGTATATGGATCAATGCATTATCACTAACTGAACCCATCCATAGAACCAGCATCCAGATGAAGAAACAGGACATATTTTATTTTTAGAGTTTGTACTTCTCTGATTTATGTGGTACCAGAAAAACTGTGAATGGTGGTTATGGCTTCCATCCCTTCCCCCTCCCTTCTCTTGTGTGTGTGTACAGACACACTGTATTTCTGATTCTTAGGGGAAGGCAGCATACTCTGCACCTGCTGTCCTCTGTTGCCTTTGTTATTAACCGTATACCCTGGAGACCACACGTACTAGTGTGTGGAAATCTCTCCCATGCCTTTTGTGCTGCATGTTATTTCAATAGCATGGATATAGCATGATTTGTTCAATCTGCCTCCTTAATGAAGTTGGGTTGTTTCCAGACTTTGTTACCTTTTTATTTCTTACTGTTTCTGCTGCTACCATTCTGTGTAATCAGTCCTTCCTTCACATGGTAGGTAGAATCCATTCCAAGTAGCTGTCCGTTGTCTGCTTGGAGTTGTCCTCAGTGGGTACTCCTGAGTCTGGGACTGCCATGCTCGTCTGGACCCTGCCGGGCTCCCTATGAAGCCATAAACAGGTCGTCTGTGCCCGATATCCCTCTTTGGTTGGTGCTGATTTTCTAATAGTGGGGTCAACCTTTTGTCGTTGCTCTGCCCACCTTTCTGTCGTGACAGGTGAGATGTCTTGATTGCTGCTCCCCAGATCTTCTGGCAGCACGGTGGCCTGCTCTGAGTCCAGGATACAGAGTAAAATGTATCTGTTTTGGTCTGCGCATTAGACTTGTATTAGTACATCTTTATGTTGAATTAGTTTGGGGGGGGAAACAGCTATACCAGCAATTCTTTAAATCTAAAAGTGAGGTTCACTCCCTAGAGCAGACTCAGAAAAACAGTACTGTAAGGGATAACGGAGTCCCACCTCCTCATATGACAAATGAGAAAACAGGCCAAGGGAAGAGATGTGACATGTCCAGTGTCACCAAGCAGGTGACACAGTTTGAGTGTCAACCAGGACCGAATACCCTGGACAGGAAAGAATTTGAAGACTTGATTTTTCTGATGCTTGTTTCTTTATAGAGAAGCATTACATTTCCATCTGGATAGGACTGGTTCCAGTTCCTAGGTATTTCTACCCATGGCTTGAGCTAACTTTGTATCTCTGGCATAATGTTTTATAAGTACAAACTAAGTTCAGTCTAGCTCATAGACCTTTCCTGTGTAGATTGTAGGAAGAAACAACATTTTCCAAGTAGAAGTTGTTGCCCTTACAATTATTTTGTTTCTTATAGTTTTAATGGGATTTATAGTCCGGAGATCAAAAGTATTTTTTTTAACTGTAGGATTGAGGTGGGCAGGTACTGCCAGAGGCGTCCTCTACAGGTGTTTGGTCCCTGTCCTGCCCTTTCTGTCCTTTTCCACACCACCTTTCCCTGAGGTGGGACTTGCTGTGGCCCCCAGTCTGATGCTGCTCTGACATCTGTTACCATGGGATTCAGAGGCACAAATGACCCACGGGTCACAAGATCCATTTCCACCTGGAAGCAGTGGTTGGCTCGTATAACAAAACAATTTTAGATACAGAGGAGACCGTGAGGAGTGGTCTAAGCAAGTGGTTGCCACACGCAGGTGTGCCTGGTGAGAGCAGCTGGGCCCAGTTTGTTGGACGCAAGTCCCATGAGGCTTGCTCACTCTCAGGGGCGTTTTTCTTTTCTTTTCTTTTTTTTTTTTTTTTTAAAGATTTTTTTTTTTTTTTT
>NW_023247591.1:0-2767 GCF_002007445.2 Ailuropoda melanoleuca | reverse complement strand
CCCCTGCTGTGTTCCCTCTCTCGCTGGCTATCTCTCTGTCAAATAAATAAATAAAATCTTTAAAAAAAATATTTATTTTTCTTGATGTATACGTGACACACAATGTGACATCAGTTTCAGGTGTACAACATAGTCATTACAAGTCCATGTATTATGCTGTACTCCCTACAGGTGTAGCTACCACGTGTCCCCATACAGTGCTATTATAATGCCATTGATTATATTCCTTATGCTGTACTTTTCATCCCTGTGACTTCTTCATTCCATGACTGGAAGCCTGTAACTTCCACTTGCTTTTACCTATTTCACCCATCCCCCTACCACCCTCCACACTGGCAACCGCCAGTTTATTCTTTGTATTTATGCATCTGTTTCTGTTTTTTTCGTTTGTTTTATTTTTTAGATTTCACATTTGGTGAAATCATATGGTGTTTGTCTTTCTCTGTCTGTCTTATTTTACTTAGCCTAATGCCCTCGGGTCGATCAATGTTGTCACAAACGGCAAGATCTCACTGTTTTTAATGGCTAGGTAATATTCAGTATATATATACACCACATCTTCTTTATCCACTTATCTATTGATGGACATTTGAGTTGCTTCGGTATCTTGGCTTTTGTAAATAATGCTGCAGTAAATATAGGGATGCATGTATCTCTTCAAATTAGTGTTTTTGTGTTCTTTGGGTAAATACCCAGTAGCAGATTTACTAGATCATATGGCATTTCTATTTTTAGTTTTTTGAGGACCCTTCACACTGTTTTCCACGGTGGCTGCACCAATTTACATTCCTACCAATAGTGCACGATGGTTCCTTTTTCTCCACATCCTCACCAACACTTGTTATTTCTTGTCTTTTTCCTATTCGCCACTCTGACTGGTATGAGGTGGTATCTCATTGTGGTTTTCATTTGCATTTCCCTGATGATGAGTGATATTGAGCATCTTTTCACGTGTCTGTTGGCCATCTGTACGTCTTCTTTGGAAAATGTATATTCAGGTCCTCTGCCCATTTTTTAATTGGAATTTTTGTTTTTTGGTGTTGAGTTGTAAAAGTGTTTTGTATATTTTGTATATCAACCCCTTATCAGATTTATCATTTGCAAATATCTTCTCCCATTCAGTAGGTTGCCTTTTTGCCTTGTTGATGGTTTCCTTTGCTGTGCAGAAACTTTTTATTTTGGTGTAGTCTCAATAGTTTATTTTTGCTTTTGTTTACCTTGCCTGAGAGACATATCTAGAAAAACATTGCTATGGCCGATGTCTAAGGAATTACTGCCTATGTTCTCTTCAAGGAGTTTTATAGTTTCAGGTCTCACATTTAGTTCTTCAGTCCATTTCAAGTTTATTTTTGTGTTTGGTGTAAGAAAGTGGGCCAGTTTCATTCTTTGGCATTTAGCTGTCCAGTTTTCCCAACATCACTTATTGAAAAATCTCTTTTCCTATTATATATGCTTGCCTCCTGTGCCATAGATTAATTGACCATATAAGCGTGGGTTGATTTCTGGGCTTTCTGTTTTGTTGCATTGATCTATGTGTCTGTTTTTGTGCCAGTACCATACTATTTTGATTCCTATAGCTTAATAGTATATCTTGAAATCTGGAATTGTGATACCTCCAGATTTGTTCTTAAGATTCTTTTGCTATTTGGAGTCTTTTGTGGTTCCATACAAATTTTAGACCCATTTGTTCTAGTTTTGTGAAAAATACTATTGTTATTTTTATAAGGATCACATTGAATCTGTAAATTGCTTTGCTTAGCATGGACATTTTAACAATATTAATTCAGATTCTTACTTCTGAGAATAGAGTTTAAAATAACAGGACAGGTCATTTCATTTCATGATTATGTGATTTTTACATGCGTTTGGACATCTATATTAAGCATCTCAAGGCATTTAAAAGAGTAGGTACATTAGCTCAGTCGTATTTGGGGAACAAATTAGTGACAATTTAGTTGTCGACGATCATGTGCAAAAGATGTTCACGCAAAAATAGAAGAAACTGTAGAAGTTAAAAGGCTACAGAGAATTCACAGTGACTACAGATAGTACGCAGATGTAAAAATCTGGGGTATTGTGTAGTGTCATGATAGTGCAAATCACTGAACTTTCACTTTTGTATTACATTTCAGACTGCTTAGTTAAGAAAACCTTTGCACATGATCACTTCCAGCTCAGTGTTTCTTCTTTAGACATTTGCCACCAGGAAAGTCTTTATGGGAGCAGTTGCACAAATTTGTTACACTTAAGTACTTTCATCTCTTCCGTCTAGCCCAAGGCCCTTAACCTAAGCAACACAGTACCTGAAACCAGTGCTATCAAGAAATATGTCAAGATAAAGAAGCAAACTGCTGTTCCTCTGTTGCTTTCTGCTTCCACTGCCCTCCTTCTAGTTCTTAAAACCCCTGACCTACAGCCATGCTCCTTATCTGGTTGGCTTCCCTTTAGTCTCTTTCTTACCCCTCCAATAAATTCTCCATACTGACTTGAGTAGTACATCTTTCCAGAACCAGGGCCCATCATGGTATTCTTCCTTCATTGGATTTCTGCATCTAGGGAAAAAATCTAACTTCTCAGCTGGGCATTCAGAATCCTCCACATCTTCTCTTGACCTGCGTTTTCAACTTCATCTTCTTCATTCCCTGTGTTCTGGCCAGAGATAAAGTCATTATTACGACTAACACAAGGTTTAAGTAACATCCAGGATGTAATATTGAGTATTTTTTTAGTCTTTTATTTTTTTAGGATTTTTATTTATTTATTTGAC
>NW_023247590.1:0-2767 GCF_002007445.2 Ailuropoda melanoleuca | reverse complement strand
AAAAAAAAAATGAAATGGTAAGCTTGAGTGTTTAAACTTTTTATTTATCTAGGTACCAAATATAATTTTTCTTTAAAATTTTGCCTATAGACCAAATACCTTTTCAGTTTAATAGTGTTCTTCAAAAAAGTTTTTCTTTGTCTTTTTAAAATAAAGGGAAATAAAATGCAATTGATTAAAAACTTGCCTTTTCCTACTAATACATTGTTTTTGTTAAGGAGTAAGTAACACCCTTAAAACTAGAAAAAAAAAAATACGCCTGATTGTGTTGTCTTTTGTAGTCTTGACTAGAGAAGAGATATAAATTACATTGTATTAGCAACTCTTTATTTTCTTTCTTTCTTTCTTTAATTTTTTTGAAAAAGAGAGAGAGTGCGGGGGGGGGAGCGAGAGGGAGAGGGAGAATATATATAAAATATATAGAAAGTTTAAATACTTATGCTTATCATTTCAGTTAAGGTAAATATTTTCTCTGCCAGCTTCAATCAGTGCAGAGCCCAAGGTGGAGCTTGATCCCGCGACCCTGAGATAACGTGAGCTAAAATCAAGAGTCATGCTTAACTGTCTGAGCCACCCAGGTGCCCCGGCAACTGTTTATACCTGCTTCCTCACACCTCACTTCACAGATCATTTTTGGGTGTAAAATTAGGATCAATTTTGGATTCTCCCACTACCGTTTCTCTAGAGATCTTTGCCCCAGTAAGGGAGGTTTGGTAGCACAAAGAAAGAATAAAATAGCAATATGTCCGCATCCACAGTGGTAACTTGATTCTCTTTCAAGGCAGAAACAAGCAGGGGGGCGTACTTGTTGCCAGAATAAAAGGTGAATGCAGTTAAATTGCATCTTGCGTTTTGGCCCAGAATTCTTTTTAAGACCCAAATATAAATACAAATCATAGCATTTGAATTCCTTTATCAGTGCTGTTTTGATTAAGCATTCTTTCTACTTCTCATCTTTCTCCAGAAATCATTTGGTGATCTTTCAAAAAGATTCGAAATAAAGCACCGCCTTCAATGTAAAAATTTTACATGGTATCTGAACACTATTTATCCAGAAGCATATGTGCCAGACCTTAATCCTGTTATATCTGGATATGTGAGTATTTTTCTGTTCCTTTTTACTTGGTATATGTCTCGCCACAAACATTTACGTGGTTCGGGGAAAATTGCTGGAATACTTTCTGGTTTATGGCTTTTGAGATTTTACATTACTACTTATTAATACTGCTTCCTGTAGTTAATTGAAAAAAAATATCAACCACATAGATTAAATTTTTTTTTTATAACTTGACAATTTTCCTTTAGATTAAAAGCGTTGGTCAGCCTCTGTGTCTGGATGTTGGAGAAAATAATCAAGGAGGCAAACCGTTAATTTTGTACACGTGTCATGGACTCGGGGGAAACCAGGTGAGCCCTGCATTAAAAGTCCTCTCTTCTGGACTGACACAAACACAAGTAGGTTGTCAGAAGTCCCAGACCAGCTTTGTATTCAAGTAAAACGGCTGTTTAAAATGTTTTAGGTTAAGTTTGGCAATTAATATTAAAGTTGCTGAGTACTTGATATTGACTCTCATTCTGGCTCTGAAGACCCTTTGAAGTGGCTCACCCACTCAATAGAAAGGCAAATGAGAAAATAATAGAATAAAGCCATTTGAAATTAAAAAACGGGACCTTCTATGTGGATCTTTGATGGTGGAGGACTACTGGCAAGGTGATTTTGCAAAATTATACATAAAGGCTGTACTTACTTAACTGCATTCAATAGCAAATTATATTAAGTGTTAATACCAAAAGAGCAGTATTAGGAGTTATCTTTGCGGGTCACAGTATTTTTTCAATATGTTGTTCTTGATTATCCTTCACTGATGATGTATCTGCTTGTTACCACTCTTTGACTGTTTCAAACAATCAAGACTCAAATGTTAATGTCACTATTTGGCCTACTATGGGTACAGAGCTTATGAAAATATCATTTCTAGTATTTAGCTTCCTTGCCTTGCCTTTTACAAGTTAAGAACTCCTGGGAAGGTTGGACTCTCTCATTTGTTCGTTCAACAAATTTACTGAGTGACCCCTGCATGCCAGATGGATTTTCTGCTGGGTTCAAGCAATTTAGATCCCAACTCCTTCAGGAAATCTACATTTCAAAGCCAGTGGTTACAGTCAGCAAGACGGGGTCTGGGATAAAGCATTCAAAGTGCCTCAAGATAGGGTCTGGGATAAAGCATTCAGAGTGCTTCAAGAGTATGAAGGAGGGCATCTGCATGAATTAGACTGAGTGCCCATACATTTTCCTTGGAAAGAGGTCATTTGAAAACATTTTCTGGAAAGTGCACAGGAGTCAAGTGAGGTGGCTGGTGGGAATGAGAACAGGATGAGAAGAGTATGAAGAGGGGGGTACAAAGGAGAGGAGCCGATATGTCTACTTTCTGTGAATTGCAGGTATTTTAATAGAGAATCCAAGGTGTATGTGGAGGATTTTTGCACTATTAAATGTGATGTTCCTATTTTAACAGGATGGAACTTTGGTGATGTCAGTTTTAAGAAGAAAGAGTCTCCTCTTTCTATCTCCTGGTCTGTCCTCTTCCATGTTTCTTCCTAGTCATTAGCCTCAGCTTAATCTAGTTCCAATCCCTGCTCATCCAAATGAACCCATCTACTGAGGATAGGTGACGCAGATACCCAGAAGCCATAGCTAGTGAACAGGGTCCCTCACTGGAGGATTAAGGTATAATTCTGAAATGGGATGGAGACACACACACACACA
>NW_023247589.1:0-2765 GCF_002007445.2 Ailuropoda melanoleuca | reverse complement strand
TGGTTCCTTAGGCTTCTCTGGCTATGACAGCTACTCAGACTTTCCTTAGTTTTGATGAGCTTGACAGTTTTAAGGAATACTGAAAAGATATATTGTAGACCGTCCTCAATTAAAATTTGCCTGATGTTTTTCTAATGATTTGATTGGGGTTATGGATTTGGGGGACAATCACATAGAGGTAATTGTCATTTTCATCACATCATATATCAACATGATTAGATTCTGACCTTGACAGGTCTGTTTATCAAGACTGTTAACTTATAATATTAAGTGCTTCTCCAGTTTCTCTGATATAGAGTTATTTTTCTCTCCCCTCTTCCATTCCCATGCTTTACTCCCTGGAAGGAAGTCACTGTGCAACCCACACTTGAGTGAAAATTATATTTCTCTTCCTTTACAGTAAATATATACATAAATTTATTTTTAATTCTTCTATGCAGATTTGTCTCTTCTCACCTATTTGTTAATTTATTTAACCATTTATTTATATAACTGTGGACTCAGGAGCATTTAATACCTCTACGGTATCGCCTTTTCTGGAATATCATATAATTAGAATCACAGAATATATAGCCTTTTCAAATTGGGTTCTTTAAGTTAGCAATATACATTTGATGTTTCTCATGTCTTTTTATGGCTTGCTAGCTCATTTCTTTTTACTGCTGAATGATACCACTTTCCATGTACATAACACAGTTTGTCCATTCAAATACTGAAGGACATCCTGGATGCCAACAGTTTTAGGCAATTATGAATAACACTACTATAAACATTCATGTGCAGGTTTTTGTGCAGATGTAAGATTTCAACTCAATTATGTAAATACCTAGGAGTGTGATTGCTGGACCATAAGGTAAGACTGTGTTTAGCTTTATAAATGTTAAAGGAATGATCCAAAGATGGTCTCTGTATATTGGCCCCAGTATTTTTTTTTATTTCTTCACCATGGGATGAGACCCATTATCTCACAAGTCCATCAGCTATAAAATCAACTTAAACAAGCAAATGTTTAGCCACTTAAAGCTTGCCTGCTTTGTATATTCCATGTGTCTTAGTGAGCTCAGCCTGCCAAAACAGAATACCACAAATGGGGTGGCTTAAATAATAAATTTATATTCTCAAAATTCTAGGAACTGAGAAGTCCAACATCAATGTATGAGTCAATTCAATTGAGATCTCTTCCTGACTTGCAGATGGTTGTCTTGTTTGTGTCCTCAAAAGACTAAGAGAGGGAAAACAATCTCTCTGGTACATTTTCTTATAAGGGACTAATCATCATGAGGGTCTTACCCTCATGACTTATCCAAACCTAACTGCCTTCCAAAGTCCCCATTTCCAAATACCATCACACTGGAGGCTACGATTTCAACATATGAATGGAGGAGGGCACTATTAAGGGCTTAGCACTGTAAAAACTAATCCAGTATTCATTGGTCATTGATGAGTTAGAGACTTGTGGTTGTAACACTTCAAGCCTCCAATGCCCTCCAGAGTTCTCTGACCCACACATGGTCTGCCATGTTACTGAGAGACATCATTTAGTCACATAAATCCCCTCTCCCCCAGTAATTCGCCTGCCCTGCTCATTTCCGGGTGATAACTCCCTCACATGTAGAACTTGTGTTACTGCTTCTCATGCCCACATTCTTTTCTTTGTGTGGTCACAAAACTCCCTGAACCCCTACACTAAGTAACAGCCAAATGGACTTCCAAAATGGCTATACCACTTTGCATTCTCACCTGTAATGAAAGACACATCTATTTCTCCACATTCTGTTCATCATTTAGAATTTTTAATATCTTGGATTTTAGCCATTTTTATAGGGGTATAGTGGTATTTTATTGTTTTATTTAGCAATTCCCTAATGAAAACTCATGTTGGGTATCTTTTCATAGGCATATTTGCCAGCTGTATACCATTTTTGGCAAGATATCCAGATTTTTCCCCTTTTTAATTGGGTTGTTTTCTTATTTAGTTTTAGGAGTTTAAAAAATTAGATACCAGTTATTTGCCAGATATGGGTATTGCAAATGTCTTCTCCCAGCTGATGTGGTCTTTCCAGATTTTTTCTTTGTGGTTGTCTTATAGTTTCATAGTGCTATGGTCAGAAATGTTGCATGATATGACTTCAATCTTTGTTGTTGCTGTTGAGAACTGTTCTGTGACCTATTCTGGAGAACGTCCTATGTGCACTTGGGAAAAAATGTGTATTCTACTGTTTTAGGAAGGAATGTTCTAAATATACCTGTTAAGTCCATCGGATCCACTGTATCATTCAAAGCCATTGTTTTCTTGTCTATTTGTTGTTTTTATGATCTATCCATTTATGTCAATGGGTGTTACTGTCCTCTACTATTAGTGTGTTATTATTTAGTTTATTTATGTTTGTTACTGTTTTATATATTGGTGTGCTCCCATGTTGGGTGCATAAATATTCAGAATTGTTTTATCTTCCTGTTGGATTTTCCCCTTTATGATTATATGTCCTTCTTTGTCTTTTGTTATAGTCTTTGGTTTAAAATCTAGTTTGTTGGATATAACTATTCTTACTCCAGCTTGCTTTTGACCTCCATTTGCATGATAAATGTTTCTCCATCCCCTCACTTCCAATCTGCAGGTGTCTTAAGGTCTAAAATGAGTCTCTTATAGAGGTGCCTAAGTGGCTCAGTCGTTAAGCGTCTGCCTTCAGCTCAGGATCGAGCCCCGCATCAGGCTCCCTGCTCCTCTGGGAGCCTGCTTCTTCCTCTCCCACTCCCCCTGCTTG
>NW_023247588.1:0-2355 GCF_002007445.2 Ailuropoda melanoleuca | reverse complement strand
TGGTAGCTTTCCTTCTGTTTCTATTTTTTGAAATAACTTTAGGAAAATAGGTATTATTTCTTCTTTAAATGATTGGAAGAATTCCCCAGGAAAACCTNAATTCCCCAGGAAAACCGTCTGGGCCTGGAGTTTTATTATTTGGAAGGTTGTTTATCACTGACTCAATTTCTTCATAGTTAATTGGCCTATTTAAGAAATCTATTTCTTCCTGTTTCAGTCTTGGTAGTTTATAGGTTTCCAGGAAGGCCTCCATCTCTTCCAGATTGTTTAGTTTTTTGGCATATAGCTGTTGATAAAAATTTCTAATAATCCTTCCAATTTCAATGGTGTTGATCGTGACTTCTCCTTTTTCATTAATAATTTTATTAATTTCGGTCCTTTCTCTTTTCTTTTGGATAAGTCTGCCAGTGGTCTATCAATTGTAAGGATTCTCTCAAAGAACCAGCTTCTAGTCCTGTTGATTTGCTCTACTGCACTTCTGGTTTCTAATTCATTGATTTCTGCTCTAATCTTGGTCAACTCCTTCCTTGTCAGTGGGTTAGGCCTGTCCCTCTGTTGCTGTTCCAGTTTCTTGAGGTGAGAATATAGAAACTGCATTTTAGATTTTTCTATTCTTTTGAGTGAGGCTTGGATGGCTATGTATTTCCCCCTTAGGACTGCCTTTGCAGTATCCCATAGGTTTTGGACCGTTGTGTATTCATTCTCGTTGGTCTCCATAAATTGTTTAATTTGTTTTTTGATTTCCTGGTTTATCGAGTCATTCTTGAGCAGGATGGTTCTTAGCCTCCAAGTGTTTGAGTTTCTTCCAGGTTTTTCCTTGTGGTTGAGTTCCAATTTCAGAGCGTTGTGGTCTGAGAATATGCAGGGGATAATTTCAATCTTTTGGTATTGGCTGAGACCTGTTTTGTGTCCCAGAGCATGATCTATTCTTGAGAATGTTCCATGGGCATTTGAATAGAATGAGTATTCTTTGGTTCTGGGGTGTAGTGTTCTATATATATCTATGAGGTCCAACTCGTCGAGTATGGCATTCAAAGCCTGATTCTTTGCTTAGTTTTTGCCAGGGTGTTGTCTATTTCTGATAGTGGGGTGTTGAGGTCCCCTACTATTAATGTGTGTTCTTATCTATATGTCTCTTTATTTTGGTTAAGAGTTGGCTTGTGTATCTTGCTGCTCCCCTGTTGGGGGCATATATATTAATAATTGTCATATCCACTTGTTGAATACTTCCTTTAAGAATAATATAGTGCCCTTCTGTATCTCTCTCTATGGCCTCTAGTTTAAAATCCAGTCTATCTGATATGAGAATTGCTACTCCAGCTTTCTTTTGAGGTCCATTTGCGTGGAAGATGGTACTCCATCCCCTTACTCTAAGTCTGAATGCATTTTTGGGTTCAAAATGAGTCTCTTGTAGACAGAAAATGGATGGGTCTTGTCTTGTTATCCAGTCTGCAACCCCGTGGCGTTTTATGGGAGAGTTTAAGCCATTTAGATTGATAGAGATTATTGACAGATATGATTTNTGAGAGATATGATTTTAATGATGCCATGTTGCCAGTAAAGTGTTTGTTTGTATCAGTTGTGACTTTCTGCTCTGTATCACTCTTGGGGCCTTTTTACCTTTATAGAACCTCCCTTAATATCTCCCCTAGGGTTTTTTTCATGGTTACGAAATTGGTTAATGACTGGCGATTCTGGAACGTCTTTATTTCTCCATCAATTCTGAATGACAGCCTATATGGATAAAGGATCCTTGGCCGCATGTTTTTCTCTGAAAGATCTTTAAAAATGCCCCCCAATCCTTTTTCTCATTCCAGCTCTGTGTAGAGAGGTCTGATGCAATTCTGATACCTTTGCCTTGGTACGTGAGAAATTTCTTTGCCCTGGCCGCTTTCAATACTGTATCCTTGGATCTAATATTTGCGAATTGCACTATGACATGCCGTGGCGTAGGTTTGTCCTGGTTGAGCTTGGATGGGGTCCTCTCTGCCTCTTGGACACGAATGCTTGTTTCCCTTGCTAGATTAGGGAAGTTTTCAGCTACAATTTGTTCAAATATCTCTTCTAGACCTCTGTTTTTCTCCACCCCTTCAGGGATGCCGATGATTCTGACATTGGATCGTTNGATTCTGACATTGGATCATTTCATAGAGTCAGTAATCTCCCGTAATCTACATTCGTGGGTGTGGATTTTTTTAAGACCAGCTTCTATTTTTGTTTTTTTTCTACTAACTCATCCTCCAGTTCACTAATGCGTTCTTCTGCCTCAGTGACCCTGGCCATCAGAGCCTCTAGTTTTGACTGCATTTGGCTCATAGAAGTTTTAATTTCTGTCAGATTTGCTCTCATTTCTGC
>NW_023247587.1:0-2765 GCF_002007445.2 Ailuropoda melanoleuca | reverse complement strand
GTCCCCACCTGTAACCGCTGACTGTCCCCACCTGTAACCAGACTCTGCTGCCCTCATTCCTCATGATTGTCATGCATGCACGACCTTAGTTACTGCCCCTCCGAGATCCTCTGTGCTGCACCTGCCAGCATCCCACACCACCCTGGCACAGCCCTGGCCCTTCAGGGGGCACTTGGCAAGGAAGTGATGCAGGTCCTGCCAAGATGAAACGGCAGCATTTCCCAGAATCGGCATTCTGGACCTCGAAGCAGGCAGCCCACCTGCCTAGAAAATGCTAATATCGATGAGTGTTTCTGTTGTGCACCAAGTAGGCACCAGGAGCCAGCATTGCTGCCAAAACCAACCTCATTTCCTTTGTTTGGGGGGAAGAGGAGGACAGGTACAGCAGGTGGACACACACTTAATTTCCATGAGGTCACTGGGCAGCACAGGGCACCAGCGTCTGTGCGAAGGCACAGTAGACCGTGTCCCTCCCCGCGGTGCTGCAACTTCCAGGCTGGGCGCCGCCTCCAAGGACACAGCTCGGGACCCCACGCATGGAGAAGACTGCAGGACGCCTGGCCAGAAGCAGGAGGGACGTACAACCCAACCCCCCAGTGTCCCTGACTGAGCAATTTCCTGGGGCAGAACCGGAGCAGGGGTGTTGGGGCAGAGCTTGAGCTGGGCAAGAACTGCCCCAGAGTCGCTCCGTGCCGCGGCGGTGGCAAGGACCCATGTGCCTCCATGCCAGCATGCGGTGAACCCGGGCTGGGAGGTCTACGCCAGGCCGGTGCCTGGCCAGAGGCTCGCAGCTCCGCAGCCGAATGTGGGAGATACAGTACAGTCATGCTGCTGTCTTCCAGTGAAAATGCGTTTAACGAAAGGGGCATCCTGCGCTCTGGGACTGGGCTCCCTCTGTACCTTGGTGTGAAAAGCACCTTGCTTCCGCGCCAGCTTGGACTACTCAGATGGCACAGGCTGGGGGACTTAGGGACACAGCTATCTATCTCACAGTCTGGAGGCTGGAAGCCGGAGACCAAGGTGAGAGCAGATTCTGTGTCTGTGAGGCCCCTTCCGATTCTTAGATGGGTGTTCCCGAGCACCCTCCATGGCAGACGGAACAGGGACCCACCTCTCTAGGCCTCTTGTAAGGGCACCGACCCTGCCATCGGTGCCCCGCCCTCATGCCCGGATCACCTCCCAAAGCCCCCACCTCCCCACACCATCACCTAAGGGGTGAGGTTTCAACATAAGAATTTTGGAGGAACATAAACATTCAGACCGTTGCAGGGGACAAAACAGAAAGGGAACAATCCAAGCCACACCCCCCCCCTCAAAAATGTCCCGAGACTGGCATCCGTCAGCCTGAAACACCGTTCCGGACCCAGCTGCAGACGCAGGCCTGTGGGGCTGGGACCGCCTCGAATGTCACCGCCGGGCTCTGATCAAGTGAGTGCCCTCGCCCAGACACCACCAAGGACTGAGAGCACAGTGCCAGGCCTGTGCCCACATGCCCAGCAGAAGGCCCCAGGCCTGAGCACCGTGTGAATGCACACGCAGATGACTGGTCACACGAAACTGAGCCCTTAACCCCATCCCCTTATCAACGCGCCCCCTCTCTCTGGCAAAGGAAACAGTCAGAAAAGAGGGAGAGAGGGACCTGAGCTGCTCCCTGGCCCGTCCTGCCCCGGTCCCCCGGACACGGGAGCACACGTCCAGCCAATGTTACTACAGTGTACCCAGAAAATGCCTTAAAAAGTACTTTTTACCTTTCCGGGTGTGCATGGAAACGTCACTCCCAGAAAGCGGGACCCGTAACTCTAGCATGTGTTCGTTTCGGGGCGTATCGGACCCCTTCTCAGGATGCTGCACAAGTGTCTGCAGACACACTTAGCCTTTCTCTTTAGCAACCAGCCAGAAAAACGTCCTTCTGAAAAGGGAGTGGACATCCCGGTGAGCTGGGACACTCTGCCTGCGGTGAACTTCGGTAGGGGGGTGCTGGCAGGAGCGAGCAGGGGTCTCAGCCATCCACACAGATCCAGTTCACATGGACGCCCATAACCGGGTAAGGACCCCCTGGTACCCCAGGCCGGGCTGTTCTCTGCTTCTAGACCCATCACATTTCAAACCCACTCTCAGGGTCATCGGGGTCCTCAGCCAGACACCGCAGCACCTGCAGCCTGGGCCCCTCGGCCGTCCCATCTGGAGCCCACCTGCAGGCCAGTGGTCACCCAGCCCGCAGGTGGGAGGCGTGGTGGCCTCAAAGCCCAGCCATCTCTACACTGGAAGCCAGTGACCCTCACACATGGATGGCCAACGCTCTCCCCTCCAACGCCTCCAGTCTGGAAGCCTGAGGCTTGCTGCACAAGAGCCCAGGTGCAGACTGGGGAGGAGAGGCTGGGGAGGAACAGGCTGCAGCCCAGCTGCCATCACCCTGGCTGGCATGCCATCTCGCCCACCCCGCCAGGGGTCACGACCCTGACGACCGCCTCCCTGGCCCACAGGCCTACCTGCTTGCTGCCCATGCTTGGCTCTGCCTCCTCCATGCCTTTGCGGCCACTCGCGAACGCGGACACCACGAAGCTGTCCCCTGCGGCCCGCGAGCAGACGCGCGGGAAACGAAGCACCGAGGAAGAAGGAGACGCGCCATCAGCCCCAGGCGCTGCCTGAGCCGCGTCCCGCCCGCCCGACGCGCCCACCCCGGCTCCGCGCGCCCCGGGCTCAGGGCTCAGGGCTCGGGCCCGGGCCCGGGCTGGGGTCCAGGTGGGGGTACCCTCACGCTCCCG
>NW_023247586.1:0-2764 GCF_002007445.2 Ailuropoda melanoleuca | reverse complement strand
AGACTGTAATACAGTTCCCCCACAGAATAAATTTAACATTTATATAACACTCATGTCTAATTTAAGATTCATATTCAGTACTTTCCCTTGTCCCAATAATTTTTGATATTGAACAAAACATCTAATCTTTTGTCTATTATCTATGAAGACCATTTTACAAAATCTTTAATTTTGATATTGAATGCATGAATTTTCTTCCAAAGTTGAGGTCTTAAAGGTCTTATTTAGAAGTTTTTGGCTATCCCCTAATTGCAAAGATCTCTTCCAGCAATTTCCTCTGTTAGTTTTACAGTTTCATCTTTCAAATTTAGGTCTTACATCTAAGTGTGGTTCATCTTTGTTAGGGTAAAAAGTAGGGCTTCAACTTTTTTTTCCCCCTGCAGAATCACCACTGTCTACACAAAATCTTATATTTTAAGACTTAAAAATTGAATCATTTAAAATTGAAAGAGAACCAAAAATGTTTCTCCTCACTAAAAAAATGAAAGTCTAACTAAGAGCTAGCCGTAGAGTTTGGAGTGGCGTAAGGTTGTCATTAACAGTCGTGTATCAGATGGATGGCTTGGATGGATGGGTTCTTTAGCAGCATCCATGAAGATGTCAATAAGTATTTGTTGAAAGATGAAGGAAAAAATCTTACCTGACTTAAAAATACTAAGGCTTTTATTTTTAAAACAAGGGTGAACTTCAGTTAAGTCAAGTTATTTACTTAACATCTGAATTAGACAAGGAATTCAAAACAACCTTATGTACCTTTGTATTGTTGAACTATGTTCCTTTATGATTAACAAGAGGAAATGCACATATTGGAGAGAGAAGATGAACAGATGGGTAAATACAATAACTGAAAGAAAATTTATGAATTATTAATATTTAAGATTTTGCAATAAACCATGCACATGAGTGTATGTGTTCAGCCAACACTGAAATTGCCCATTAAACTTAATCCCTGTTTGGAGTGGTGTGGGGGGGTCAAATTTAATGGACTTTTTTTCACTTACATGTTTCAGAATACTATGCTGTGAAATATATAAACTGAATGTCATAGAATGTTTTTTTTAAACTTCTACAGGTGGAGATTTTCATTTTCCCTTTATGTATTTACCTATGGAGTCCGGTTCCTAAAAAAGGTAGGATCTGCCAAGTTACTTTATGTAATTCTTACATAACTGTAAGCCTATATCTCATTTTTTGTGTGTGACATAGTAGTATCTTAAATAATCATAACAGGTTTCCTAAGGATATTTGTGCATTTTTCTTTGACTTACAAAAATATTTGTACTTTATCCTTTATAGTAAATTTTTTTTTAGGTATATGCCAAAAATATCTTTGAAAAGAATTTATTTTGCCAGTGAAAGATGTTGCAAGTCCTCTGACCACTGTAGTTGTTACTTATTACTTATGGGCATTAGGAGCTTTAAAAAATCCATCTGATGCTTTGAAAGAAGAGTTTCCACGTCACATAGTTGAAAAAATCAGTTGTTGCAATGTGTGTTATCACTATAATTTTCACCAACAGAAATTATGTTTTAGTGTCTTGCACAGCTATTAACAAGGCAACACCAGCTGTTGGTGGAAAATGGAGTTCCTTTCATTGATTGTGTTTCCCCTGCTGCTCCTTTGCTATTCCTGTATAAACTGAGGCACCTTTATCTATGAAAGTAATTCTTCAAGGCTGCCATAACCTTTTTCCTGGTTATTTCAATGCTGAATGCTACTATTAACAAGTTAGGCTGCTTAAATTCAAGCCTTATGAAGACTGAGCTTCTCTTAGTCATGCACATGTTAATAAATACTGATTCGGCAGAAGGTTGGAAATTAGTTTTTTAAAAAAATTATAGTATTAAGCTTTAAGTGAAATCTATGTTATCTTTGTTTAGTAGAGAATTTTTTCCAAAGGAGGGCATTGTGCCAAGTGTCATGTCTTAATAGTAAGTTTTCATGTAAATATTGATGTGAAAATTTGCAAATGAGTTTTTAGTTTTAAAGTCTGAGTTATAAGATATTATCTGCCTGTGGCCAATTCTGTTATAAATCGTGGTTGTTTTCCAATGTCATATTTGTCTAGAGGGATTATTCTTTTTACTTGTTGTCTTTTCTTTTAGTAACTACACTTATTTTTCACTTAATAAACTGCCTGGCCCAGAGACCACTTGAATAGATTGAAAAGAGTGAACCTCATTCTGTAGGCTGAGTATGAACAAATTCTTAACTGGGGTACATAAATGTGGTGGAAACTGCCTCTTTTGGAACTCTACTGTTCTAGTTTTCAAATTTACTTACATGGTGAGAAAATGAAAAGAATGACTTAGGGCTCCTGTGCTCACAACGTCACTACCTTGGAAGAGGAAATAGCTTTGGATGGAATTTCAGCTGACAAGGGAAAGTTGTGTTTCATGGGAATGGCGAGTTGCTAACTGAGGTCAGGGTTTGGAATTCACGTTGGGTTCTGTGGATGAAGGGCTTTGACGGTAAGCACGGAGAGATGGTGAGAGCCGGAAGCATTTTTTTTTTGCCCTTCTGCAGGATACAGTCTCTTTTAGCCCTTCTACAGCAAGCCTGGCCATCTGTCATCAGAACAGGAAACACTTTGACACTTAGCTCTGCTTCTCTGTCCAACAGACTGAAGGGAACAGGAATAGCTTTTATCCTCCAGTCCTCAGTGGCTCTGTAGAAGGCAGTAAGAGGGCCTGTCAGTGGTGTTTGCTTGGAAGTTGCTTTTCCTTAGATTATCCTGGTTCCCTTTCTTTTTTTCTCTTCTCT
>NW_023247585.1:0-2763 GCF_002007445.2 Ailuropoda melanoleuca | reverse complement strand
TTTTCCATTGGATATTCTTTCCTGCTTCATCAAAGGTTATTTGGCCACATAGCTGTGGGTCCGTTTCTGGGTTTTCTATTCTGTTCCATTGATCTATGTGTCTGTTTTTGTGCCAGTACCATACTGTCTGGATCACTACAGCTTTGTAATATAACTTGAAGTCCAGAAATGTGATGCATCCAGCTTTGCTTTTCTTTTTCAGAATTACTTTGGCTATTTGGGGTCTTCTGTGGTTTCATACAACTTTTAGGATTATTTGTTCTAGCTCAGTGAAAAATGTTGTTGGTGTTTTGATAGGGACTGCTTTAAATCTGTAGATTGTTTTGGGTAGTATACACATTTTAACAATATTTGTTCTTCCAATCCATAAGCATTTCTTTGTCTCCTCTTCAATTTCTTTCATCAGTGTTTTAGAGTTTCCAGAGTACAGATCTTTTACCCCTTTAGTTAGGTTTATTCCTAGGTATCGTATGGGTTTTGGTGCAATTATAAAGAGATCAAGTCCTTGATTTCCTTTTCTGCTGCTTCATTATTGGTATATAGAAATGCAACACATTTCTGTTGATTTTATATCCTGGGACTTTGCTGAATTCATGTGTCAGTCCTAACAATTTTTTGGTGGAGTCTTTTAGGTTTTCTATATATAAGATCATGTTGTCTGCAAATAGTGAAAGTTTAACTTCTTCCTTGCCAATTTGGATGCCTTTGAGTTTTGTGTCTGACTGCTGAGGCTGAGACTTCCAGGACTATGTGAAATAGTAATGGGGAGAGTAGACATACTTGTCTTGCTCCTGACCATAGAGGAAAAGGTGTCAGGTTTTCCCCATTGAGGATGATATTAACTTGGGTCTTTTCAGGCCCCTGGGTGGCTCAGTCAGTTAAGCGTCTGCCTTCGGCTCAGTTCATGATCCCAGGGTCCTGGGATTGAGTCCTACCTCGGGCTCCCTGCTCAGTGGGGAGTCTGCTTCTCCCTCTTCCTCTGCCCCTCCTCGCTGTTCATGCTCTCTCTCTCTCTCTCAAATAAATAAGTAAAATCTTAAAAAAAAACAACTGTGGGTCTTTCGTATATAGCCTTTATGATGTTGATGTACGCCCATCTATACCTACTTTGTTGAGGGTTTTTGTCAAGAATGGATGCTGTATTTTGTCCAACACTTTTTTCTGCAACTATTGAGAGGATCATATGGTTCTTATCCTTTCTTTTATTAATATGGTGTATCATGTATTGATTAGCAAATACTGAACCATCCCTGCAGCCTAGGAATAAATCCCACTTGATCACAGTGAATAAGTCTTTTAATGTACTGTTGGATTTGATTTGCTAGCATCTGGTTGAGAATTTTTACATCCATATTCATCAGGGATATTGGCCTGTAATTATCCTTCTTAGTGGGGTCTTTGTCTGGTTTTGGAATCAAGGTAATTCTGGCCTTGTAGAAGCAGTTTGGGAGCTTTCCTTCCATTTCTATTTTTTGCAACAATTTGAGAAGACTAGAGATTAACTCTTCTTTAAATGTCTCGTAGAATTCCCCTAGGAAGCCATCTGGCCCTGGACTTTTGTTTGTTGGGAGATTTTTGATTACTTATTCAATTTCTTTCCTGGTTATGGGTCTGTTCAAAATTTCTATTTCTTCCTGTTTCAACTTTGATAGTTTGTATGTTACTAGGAATTTGTCCGTTTCTTCCAGATTGCCCAATTTGTTAGCATATAATTTTTCATAATATTCTCTTGTAATTGTTTGTATTTCTGTGGTGTTGGTTGTGACTTCTCCTCTCTCATTTGTGATTTTATTTATTTGGGTCCTTTCTCTTTTCTTTTGGATAAGTCTGGCTAGTGGTTTATCAATTTTATTAATTCTTTCAAAGAACCAGCTCTTAGTTTCATTGATTTGTTCTACTGTTTTATTATTTGTTTGTTTGTTTCTATAGCATTTATTTCTGCTCTATTCTTTATTATTTTCCTTCTTCTGCTAGTTTTAGGCTTTTTTTGCTGTTCCTTTTCTAACTCCCTTAGGTGTAAGGTTAGTTTGTGTATTTGAGATTTTTCTTGCTTCTTGAGGAAGGCCTGTATTGCTATATACTTCCCTCTTAGGATCACCTTTGCTACATCCCAGAGATTCTGGACTGTTGTGTTTTCATTTTCATTTGCTTCCATGTACTTTTTAATTTCTTCTTTAATTTCTTGGTTAACCCAATCATTCTTTAGTAAGATGTTCTTTAACCTCCACAGACTTGTGGTCTTTCCAAATATTTTCTTGTGGCTGATTTCAAGTTTCATAATATTGTGGTCAGAAAATATGCATGGTATGATCTCAATCTTTTCATATTTGTTGAGGACTGATTTGTAGCCTAGTATGTGATATATTCTGGAGAATGTCCCATGTGCATTTGGAGAGAATGTGTATTCTGCTGCTTTAGGATGAAATGTTCTGAATATATCTGTTAAGTCTGTCTGGTCCAGTGTGTCATTCAAAGCCTTTGTTTTCTTGATAATTTTCTGCAAAGATCTATCCATTGCTGTAAGTAGGGTGTTAAAGTTTTAAAGTCCCCTACTATTATCATATTATCAGTGAGTTTCTATATGTTTCTTATCAATTGATTCATATATTTTGGTGTTCCCAAGTTGGAGGCATAAATATTTACAACTCTTAGATCTTCTTGATGAATAGTCCCCTTAATTATGATATAATGTCCTTTTTCATCTCTTATTACAGTCTTTGGTTTAAAATCTAGTTTGTCTGATATAAGTATGGCTACTCTGGC
>NW_023247584.1:0-2762 GCF_002007445.2 Ailuropoda melanoleuca | reverse complement strand
AGAAGACTTCTAAGAAAGACTGTAAAGAGAGTAGAATATTTCAAATTGCACCTTGGAAAATGTCACCTTGGGAAATTGGGGGCAGAAAGAAGAGCCAAGAAAGCAGGAAAACAGTTGTTGAAGAAGTGAATGAAAAAATAGATCACTGTAATGTTGTGGAAGCTAGAAAAGAGGAAAATTTCTTAAAGAAGTTTCCAAATGCTGCATATGCTCCAAATGCTGCATAAAAGTCAAAGGGAATGACTGAAAAAGTCTTTGAGGTAATCAAGGTTAAGATCCTGAAAAAAAACAAAAACAAAAATGAACTGCAGCATACCCTTAACAGTGTCTAAGCCTTAATTTCTCAAGTTTCCATGATAACACATTACTCTTCAACTCTAAAAACTGGGGATTTTAATGTCTACTTAATAGAGTTGTTAGAAGAAGTAAATAAGTTACTATACTAAAATATAAAAGGCAAATCTGTGTTGAGATCAGATTCTAGACAAGTGGTTAGACACAGTCATTAGATAAATGTTCTGGTTACCTACTGTTGTGTAATAAACCATCCGAAACTCAGCAGCTGAAAGGAAACCCAAATGTTTCATTATGATTCTCTCTCATGAGTCTCAGGGTTGACTGCGCTCAGCTAGGCAGTTTCTGCTCAGGGTATCTTATGTGGTTACAGTCAGACAATGGCTGGGGACTGGAGTCATCTTATGTGTCTAGTAGTTTATGCTGGCCTTTGGCTGAGACTTCAGCTCGGATACTGGTCAAAACACCTTGACATGGACTCTCCATATGGCCTGAGATTCCTCACAGCATGAGGCTGGGTTCCAAAAGAAAGCATCCCAAGAAGAAAAGAGACAGATCACCTTATAGCATCTGACCTTGAATATAATGAGGGGTCATTTCTGCCATATTCTATTTGTTAAAAGCAAGTCATTAAGGCAAGCCCTTATTCATGGGAAGAATTAGATTCCACTTCTTGATGGGAAGAGTAGCAAAGAATTTGTGATATGTTTCAAACTACCACAGTAAGTGACTTTCTCTTAACCACAGCCCTGCATGTTTAATGTAAATTCATGCCTCAGGAGAATTACTAACTCTTAGGAAGACCTTGGAGAATTCTTATGAATATCTGAATCTGTGAATATTAAGTCTATATATTCCAAGTGTTTACTATATTTAAAAGCACAATACTAAGGAGTTGTTGAAGCTCCCTTCTGTTCCCTCCCCTTGGAGGTGGCAGTTTGACCATGAGATGTGGAGGTGGCAGCATGCCCAAGGGCTAAAAGAGATGGCAGAGAACCCGAAAAAGCAGCAGTGAGGCTAAGGTCTTGAGGACATGTTTGGTATGGTTGGAAGACTGGTTAAATACAGGTGAAACTGAGCATGTTGGTAAATATTTTGAGGCTAGAGAAAGGGATTTACAAATATAGAAAGGAAGAGTGTTGGAAAATTCTTAGGTCAGTGTCTTAGGTGCTAGATGGGAATTGAGAGTATTGGTTTGCTGGTGGGAACTCATTTTTTAAAACACACACACATACACATAAATATACACATACATAGGTAGATTTAAAAGCACAGATAAATGTGTATGTAAATACATAAATAGATACTTTTCCTACCTCTTTCTGCTGAGTGGATCTAGCAACAATACCACCCCAGTAACAGTAAGCATGTTAAACACCAAGATCTTTAATTCTAAACACCATCTTTTGCTAAGAGAAATCAGACCTTCTTAGAGAAACAGCTAAATTTCAGGGCTAGGGAGAGAAAGTATAAAGTGAGCCTGGGATAGCTTGTTAAGCCAGAAAAAAAAAGTCCGTAAAAGAAAAATACAAGCATGTCAAGTGACACAGGTATCAGTTTAAAGTAGCAATCACAAACTAAATCTGAGACAATTCGAGCACCAAAATAATGATAGTAATATATACATGAAATCCATTGAAAAAACAAGAATCTATGCATCCATACTGATATAAATGAATGAGAGAGAGGGAACATATGGTTAATTTTATGTGTCAACGTGACTGGGCCACAGAGTGCCTTGATATTTGGCCAACTATTATTCTGGGTATGTCTAGGAGGGCATTTCTGGATGAAATTAGTATTTGAATTGGTAGACTGAGGACAGAAGATTGTTCTACCTAAAGTGGATGGGCTTTATCTAATCCACTGGAAGCCTGACTAGAAAAAGAGAAAGGACTTGGACTGGAGCTTACACCATTAGCAATTAGATTCAGGCCAAAATTTTACTATGAGCTCTCCTGAGTCTCCAAGCTTACCGAACGAAGACTGTGGGACTTCTCAGCCTCTAAAACAACATAAACCAATTCCTTATGATCTCTTTAGATCTGTGTCTCGCTCTCTGTGTGTATGTCTTGCATCCTACTGGGTTCAGTTTCTCTGGAGAACCCAGACTAGAACAGAATTTTAAGGATGATTTTTCTAGATTGGTTCTAGGCTTTCCAGAATTGCATCTCTAACCTGATTAAATTTGGAGACACTAATGACTCTATTTCTGGAAGTAAAGATGGCACCGATAGTCCATGATACTATAGAATACTCCTAATCAACCATTTATAAGAAGTAAGGGGCTGAGAAACTGTGCATATGATACTTCTGAACATTACTGGAAAACTGAAAAATATATTGAGATTTCTGGTTGCTCCCAATTAGCTGGACAAAATAGTGAAAGAAAAGGATGAACTCAGGGATTCAAATTCTCAGCTCAAGCATAAAAACCTGAAAGCTTCTCTGGGTGTCCTGAAAAGAGA
>NW_023247583.1:0-2761 GCF_002007445.2 Ailuropoda melanoleuca | reverse complement strand
TCCTCTCCCACTCCCCCTGCTTGTGTTCCCTCTCTCGCTGGCTGTCTCTATCAAATAAATAAATAAATAAAATCTTTAAAAAATAAAAATAAAAAAAAAAAAGCAGGAATATTTCCTAATTCATTTTACAAAGCCAGCATACTTTATTATGAAAACCCGACAATCTCACCCATGAACATAAATGCAAAAATCCTAAGCAAAATGTTAACAAAATCCAATGATGTAAAAAAAATTTAACACCTATTTATAAAAAAACCTCTTGACAAACTAAGGCAGATAATCTTCTTAATCTGATAAAGATGATCTAAGAAATATATAAAAAATATTATACTTAATGGTGACATACTGAAAACTTTCCCCTCAAACTAAAACTGAGACAAGTTACCATCATTTATATTCAATGGGGTTCTGAAGGACCTAGCTAATTCCGTAAAACAAGAAAAATAAAAAGTATTAAGAACTGGATAGGAAGAAATAAAACCATGATTATTCACAGTTAACATGTCTATGTATAATATACAGAAAATCCAAAAGACTCTGGAAGTGAATTTAATATAGTCAATATATAAAAATCTGTTTTATTTCCATATGCCAGTTTACAGGAACAGCATATTAAAAAAAAGAAAAATCTAAAATACCATTTGTAATAGCCTCAACAAGACTCAAATATCTAGGAATAAGCCTAAACTGCCAAATATTATTAAATGAAACTGAAGACTGGGGCTCCTAGGTGGCTCAGTTAAGTGTCTGACTTGATTTTGGCTCAGGTCTCAATCTTGGGGTTGTGGGATCAAGCCCCACATTGGGCCCCAAACTCAGTGGGGAGACTGCTTGTCCCTCTCCCTCTCCCCTTCCTCTCTCTCTCAAATAAATAAATAAAAATCTTACAAAAAAAAAAAAAGACACTGAAGAACAACTTTGAAGAAAATGGAGAAATATTCGATGTTCATGAATTGGAAAACTCCTATTATAAACATGTCAATTCTCCCCAAATTGACAGATTCAATAATCCCAATTTTTTTTAATTGACAAGTATATTTTAAAATATATATGGAAGAGCAAAGGGCTAAGAATAGCAAAGACAATCTCAAAAAAAAGATGAAGCTTACGCCACCAAACACTTATTATAATGCTGTAATAATTATGGCAATGCAATATTTATAGAGCAGCAAATGGGACAATGACAAAAGAGGCAAGAAAGAGACACACAAATACATTTGCAGGTTTACAGTAGTCACTTGATTTATAACAAAAGTGCAGGAAAGTGGGGAAAAGTGTCTTTTTAATAAATGGTGCTGGTTCTCTATAAGGAATAAAATGATTGGTCTCCTACTTAACATACCCCGCCCCCACAAAAATCCCAACTGGAATGTAGATCTAAATGTGAAGGGTAAAACAACTCTCCAGAAGAAAATGCAAGAGAATACCTCCATACATTGGAATAGACAAACATTTCTTTAAAAAAGGAAAAAACTTGATAACTTGGTCATTAAAAATAAAGAGCTTCTATTAATCAAAGGTCAACACAAAGAGAGTTGAAAACATCTGTAATACATAGTCTGCAGAAGGAAGAACTCTAATAAAACAATAAACAACAAAAAAAGACAACTCAGTAGAAACCCAGATGAAAATCTGAATAGACATTCACCAAAAAGTAAATCTAATGGCCAAAAACACATGAAAAGCTGAACTTCATTAGTTATTAAAGAAAAGCAAATTAAACCCAATGTGATACTATAATACACTTACCAGAATCAGTAAAATGAAAAGACAAGACAATCCCAAGGGATGACAAGGATGTTGAGCAACTTAGGATTTTCATACTCTGCTAGAAGGGGTAAAAAAACAAAACAAAACAAAAAACCCCACAAAAAACATGACATAATAGTGGTATAACAACTTTGGAACAATTGGTGGTTATCTATTAAAAATGATATACACATATTCTAGGTTCTAGCAATTCCATCCCTAAAAATATATTCCAAAAAACATGCACATATGTTCACTGAGATGTGCACGAGAAGGTGACACGAATGACCATCAACAGAAGAGATAAATTCAAAGAATTATACATGGCAATGAGAATAAATTAACTACAGCTGTACACTTACGATCTGTGTATTTTCCTCTAAATTATACTTCAAGAAACTGTTTAAGGAAAAGAAAAAAGAGGAACCAATCTGCAGGGTAAATAGATTTATTTATTTACCAAATCCACAGATTATACAAGAATGACAGAGAGTCAACATATAACAATCATAATTTTAAAGCTAGAAAATGGGTCAGAATTGACAATTTTAAATTTAATAAGAATAAATAACACCATACCTAGGTCATAAACTAAAAAGTACATCTAGCACAAAGGAAACTTTGCTTAAAACTAGAGAAAACAAGGTTTTAAAAACAAATTCAGTAAGCCAATATGACACTGCTGCCAAAACAATAATAAAATTTAGGGCTACTTTAACAAAATTATTAAGCCAAAATAAAGTGAGGTAATAATTTCACTTCACTGCTCATTAACGACTACAAATGAAATGTCACAACTTAAGAAACACACTAAAAGAGTCTATCTACAAAAAGAAAATCTGGGGTAGTAAATGAGAAATCTTGTCAAATAACGGTTAAAAAACAAGGGATGTTCAGGGGCACCTGGGTGGCACAGCAGTTAAGTGTCTGTCTTTGGCTCTGGGCGTGATCCCGGCGTTATGGGATCGAGCCCCACATCAGGCTTTTCCGCTATGAGCCTGCTTCTTCCTCT
>NW_023247582.1:0-2761 GCF_002007445.2 Ailuropoda melanoleuca | reverse complement strand
CCACTCCCCCTGCTTGTGTTCCCTCTCTCGCTGGCTGTCTCTATCTCTGTTGAATAAATAAATAAAATGTTAAAAAAAGAAACATAATTTAAATGTCTGATTTTCACCTATTGATAGAATTGGGTGGATGGATGATTACTTCATATCCTGAGGGATGTTGGAAAACATTTGGCTCATACATGTCAAATCCATCAAGTTAAAAGCTATCTAAGATTTACTGTAGTCTGATCAAGGTGTAACTAATTTACAGTCACAATTTAGAAAAGGGAGCTAGTGTACATGGGGAGGTGAGTTTGGTGTGGGATATGCTGTTTGAAGTAACACTAGAAACTACATATCCAAATGGAACTATCCAGAAGGTCACTGGAGATGGGAAACTTGGGAGTCTGTGGGATAGGCCAGAGGCTTGGGGTGTGGGGTGATTCTGTGGTGCTCAGGCTGTCCTCTACAGAAGAGAAAGACAGATGCTGTTCTTGTCTGCCTCAGAGGGAGGCCATGACAGTTGAGTGGAAGAGTACATGGAAATGCTGCCCAAATTTTAAAAAAGGAGGAAACAGTTCTCTGAGAAGAAGAGAGTCTAATAGTGTCAGATGTAACGTGAAGATCAAGAAAGAGGAATGGAGACAAGGCTTTGACTGCGGGGACTCACTGGTGGTGCAGAGGCGGGGCCTCTGCGGGGCACAGGGTCAGGAGCGGGGGCGCTGGGAGGGGTGAGGAGGTGGGTGCTGCTCGGACCAGGCTGGCGGGACGGGAGTTTTGGGTGTTTGTGCCAAGGGCAGTCAGATTCTAATTTCAAATAGAAAAGAAGTAATTAAACACTTGAACATTAGTATGTCTCACTTTGAACACACTGCAACTTAACATCTTGGACTAGGAGTTATTTTCTCTTGCAGTTTGCCTTTAAATGGTGACTACTTTTCAGCATAAAAGTAGGCTACTAATTTGTGAAATCTTCATTTTTAGTGGTTTGTTTTAATTTAGGCACCTAATACTAGAATAATTTTCGTGATCATTCTCTCCGTATGAATTCTGTGTTCATCTTTAAGAGACATCACTGAGTATGCTTCGTCAGCTCCCTAATTAGGGATCTGGTGCTTAGGGTTACTGTTGGTCACACTGGGAACCCTCGGCTGGTGCGGTTGCCCACCTGATTTGCAGGGCTTCCCGCTGTGAACACTCTGTTGATGACATTAGTTTTGTAGCCTCTTGGAAGCCATTTTTATTCAGAAGTTGAAAGAAACTCTTTAGGAGGTAAAAACTGGAGAGTTAGTGTTTACCAAATATTTGTTGGGTTATATTTCTTGGACACAAATATAACATTGTAAGTGCTACAGTTGTGGAGAAAATGTTCATGTCCCAAGGCCGTATGGTCCCAGTAGAGAGAGGTCTTGGCTGGACCAGCAGATACTCGGCTGGAGAGGCCTCTAGTCTTGTGGGCATCACACCCTTGGCCAGAGTGTCCCAGCAGGCCACAGAGACCCATGTAGAGTAGAGATGTTGTCAGGGCACCAGAGGCCATTGAGACTTCAACCCAGGAACAGCCCAGAAGGCAGGGACCTCCTTCGCTGCCCCCCCCCCCGTCCATGCCAGTTTAGCCTGGGAAGCTGCCCGTTAGAGCTCTGCTCGTGTTGCTGCAGGTTCCAGGACTCTTCAAAGTCGTCTCTCATGCTGGGTCAGGTCATAGCACTTCGAGAATACTGTCCTTCTTGTGCGTGACATAAAACTGGGCACTGGGCGGGGCTAAGTGTAACACAGCTCCCGTCCTGGAGCAGCTGGGGTTAGGAACCACGTTGCCTTTCTTCCGTGATGTATTTGGTTGTGTGTGTGTATCCAGGACTCTGTGAACAGCTTATCCAACACCTTTGTCTTCTTCCTCGTATCTAACTATTCAGGGTTTCAATCTCCCTTTATATATATTTTTTAAGATTTTATTTATTTATTTGACAGAAAGCGAGCGAGCACAAGTAGGGGGAGCAGCAGGCAGAGGGAGCGGGAGAAGCAGGCTCCCCGCCAAGCAGGGAGCCCAATACGGGGCTCAATCCCAGGACCCTGGGATCATGACCTGAGCCGAAAGCAGACACTTAATGACTGAGCCACCCAGGTGCCGCTTCAGTCTCCCTTTTATGCACCACGTGACATAGAGAATGAGATCCTAAACTCCAGTAAGGGCTTTTGTAGAAGAAAAAAAAAAGAAAGAAAACATCCTTCTCCCCTTGTGCCCTGATATTCACGCTTGGGTCTCTATCCCTAAAGGTTGTAATTTAGTTGATTGGGAGTAGGGCACAGGCATCTGGATTATCACACCTGCCCAGTTCCCTTTCATGTGTATGGCAGGGCGGAGGGTTAGTGTGCTGAGGCAGTTGTGCAATCCTGTCATGGTACCAGTGATTGGTTTCAGCTTCTGGGCTCAAGCTGGTCCGTGCATGGCACCCATCTGTCCACAGTCACTGGTCCACAGTGGACACAGAAGTGAATGAAGTAGGCCCATCCAGACCCCAAGGATGGTGGAGAGGCTTCTCCCTCACTGCACATGAACAAGGACGTACATTGTAGCTCAGCGTGAGGGAGGAGGGCAGCCTTATAGGTGATGCTCTGGAGGCCAGGACAGAGAGAATGGATTCAGGCCTTGGATGGCGTCACCGAGCCACTGACTCCAGCCTAGGTCCTGCACTTGATGAGAGATGATGGATTCTTACTGCTCAAGCCCGTTTGAGCTGCAATTATGTACTTTCAGCTGAACTATTCTGATGTACTGTTCTGT
>NW_023247581.1:0-2327 GCF_002007445.2 Ailuropoda melanoleuca | reverse complement strand
AGGTAGAAAGGGGGGGGGGGCTTCATTTCCTACCTGGAGTCCCAGAATGTAAGAATAGATGCTCCTCCAGCCCCGTGTCCTCGCTGGTTGTCATGGTTATCCACAAAGACAAGTGCTCTATTAGAGGGCATGAAACCCCATCCTTCTCCCCAGTTCCTATTAAAACACGTATGCACACACAAACATGTATTCTTTTCCAATAGCTTTAGGGTAACCTAAGTGTGTCTTTCTTTTGGTATAGCAGGCCCAAATGAAATTCTCTAATTCAATGGTTATTCTATAGGACTTTTTAAAAAATATCTACAAACTATATCTATAGATATATTATACTCTCCATGTACGTATATATGTATGAATTACTTGTATTACATTCATGTTACAGTTATAAGATTTTTGTTATAAAAAAGTCATTTTAGAGATTTCAGTACATTACAATTTGGATGAAACTTCAGAATGATCAACATCCATATGATATCACACAGGCCTAAAAGTAGGATTCAATACTTTATTGTTACAATATAAATATTCTACTCTTTGAAAATAATTCATTGATAATTATATATGCAAATTCCCATAGCATAGCTATGTTGTAAGTACTTCATAAATGATACAATCATTTTAACACTAATGTGGCCTGCACGTATTATACTGCATACATTAGTCAAATTTAATATAGTTCTAGAATACATAAAGTCTCTAGGGTGTGTTGTGGGTTCCTCGTTATCCTCATGATTGATATTCTAAATAAGAAAGATGATAAATTGGAATTTGGGGAACTATAATCCTTATTACTAGCAATTGAATCCTTAAAAGTTTTAAATAAGTTTCTAAGATCACTCGGATTGGGATAATAAGACTAACACATCTGTGAAATAATTTAAAAGACAAATCATATTTCATTCACTTTAAGTAAGCCAGCTTCTCTCCATTCCACTTGCGCAGGACTGTGCCTAGTTTTGCACCATACTTGAATTCTGTCACACGGCCATTTCCAAAGTACTCCTGGCTTTTAATCGGCTCACCACCCAGATCAATTACCTAGCGGAAATATAGGGAAAATAGCATTTTAAATAAGAACTTTAAAGGTTTTTCACCAACAAGTTAACATTATACAGAAAATGGCTTGAAACTATTTATATTGTTTGAAATACCCCAAATGGTTTTCCGTAAGGCAAGATTCTTTATTTGTGCTAAATTATATGCTACAATATTAAAAATAACATGAAAACAAGGTGACCTGTTGTCCTGTGAGAATGTGGACCTCATTTTACTCTTGCACATAAATGATTATAACAATGACTCACATTTCTATAGCACTTGAGATCTGGTTCACAACATTTCTAAGTGCTTGACAAATATTCACTTACTAACATTTAGACAAAGACATAACTATGATCATATCCCTTTTCCTCACATGAAAAGAAAAATGTCGCAGAGAGAGGTTAATCAATTTGCCTAAGTGAACACAGCAAATAGTGCTATAGGCAAGATTAAAACTCAGATAGACTGGCTCAAGAAAACCACTATCATATTATCTGCCTTTTGTAATGGTCTCTGGGGAGACGGTAAATGACACAGATGTTTGCATCCTAAATAAATTCTCTGCACTTCCATAAAATCTCTTGTGATAAAGAATTAGATGTTAGAGACTGTCTCAATAAAATAGGGTTCAAGAAAACTAGTCTATATAAATGATCCAGCCATTAAAGAACAGAAGTTGTATTAATTAAATCTATCACTTATTTTCTAATGAACTAAATGATCTTATTTCATATACCCATGAAATGTAGATACATATAGGTATGAATTTACCTCCTGGAAAATGAAAGGTTTACTTCCTTCAGAGAACCACCGTGTATTTAGATTATGCAGTTTATCCAAAACAGCCTTGATGTCTCCAGGCCACATGTGCTTAGAAGCATCAATTCTGAACCCCGCTACACCAATGTCAATGAGGTGGTTCATATAGTCAGCAATCGTGGAACGCACATAATCTTTCTCCAGCGCAAGATCAAGAAGACCAACCAGACGACAATCTCGGACCTATTAAGGTAAAAATTTTGTGATTGATGCACAAAAAATCGCCTCTACCTGATAATCCATTTGATAATGCATTCATTTATTCATTAACAGATATTTCGGTAATGTCTTCTTTGCGTTGGAAACCGGAGATCCTGACATTCTAGTATGGACATACCTTTGAAACATTTTCTAGTATAAAAATGGAGTATGGAGGAAATAAAGTAGATGAGTTTTCTGACTGGAACAAATTAAATTGGGAAAAATGCTTTAAATCTTGATCTGCGTTTCTTTTCTTTTTTTTTTTT
>NW_023247580.1:0-2761 GCF_002007445.2 Ailuropoda melanoleuca | reverse complement strand
CACACGCACGCACGCACACACACGCACCCTTTCAAGTGCTAAAAGCGATGGAGTCTGGGTGATGTTTCCGTTTGTATTCGTTGTGCTTCTCTGTGTTTTCTCATCGCTCTCCAGCAGTAAGTGGCACGTGGTAATTTAGAAAATCCACTGTGATGGATGATGGTACCTGCGTCCCTGAGCACCCTGGGGCCGGCAGGGCAGCCTCGCTCTAAGTGCCCGTCCCTCCCTCCCTGCCGCTGAGAGACCAGCCATCGCAGGAATCCGACAGCTCGGCTCGTCTGGGCCACGGACTCCGCACACCCTCGGCTTCGTGCTGGGCTCCAGAGCCGGCGCTCCGTCCGACGGGGCTCCCTGGTCTGAGGCCAGGGGCGGAAGGGCTGCCTGCACGTCTGGGTTGCTAAGTGCACTGTTTAATTTAGAAGGGCCTTTTATCCTGGTCTCTAGATCAGAGCCCCGGGGAAAAAGGGGTGGAGTTCAAGAAGCCTGGAGGAAGGGCCTTTGAAGGGTGGAGCTAAGGGGGAAGAAGGGAGAACCCTTTAAATAAGGGGCCGGCACTGGCTGCCCAGGAGTAGGTGCTCCACGTCGCACGTGTCTGCCGGTGAGAAGGCGCCGCAGCCGCAGCCGCAGCCGCAGCCCCAGGGAGGTGATGGAGCCCGAGGAGTACCGGGAGAGAGGTGAGCGGTGGGCACCCCCTTGCTCTGCAGGAACAGGTGCTGGTCGTCTGCCCTTAGATTCGGGGGGTGTCACTGGATCGGAGCAGAATAGCTCTCTGAGAGTTGGTTTCCACAAAATTCTTCCTGAGGAAGGAATGTGGGACCCCAGAATCTAAAACTTTCTCAACCACTCTTTCCTTCTCCCTCGGCCTCTCCTTCTCCCACTCTCCTGTGTCTCACTTTCCCTGACCCCTTTCTCACGACGAGAGGATTTGGATTCCCGATCCACTCAGTGGGAAAAGGGGATTATTCATATTCCGAAGCAGAAATAAAAAAGGTCCCTAAGTATTCTGTAGTCACTGCAAAATCTGTTCTATGTATTCATTCTTCTGTGTGAACCTGTCTGTGCTGTTCTTTCACCGAGTCCTTCATTTCATAAATATTTAGTGGGCAGCCACTGTCTCTCAAGCCTGGTGGAAGGAGAAGAACCAAGTGGTTAGCCTGTTTTCCGGCGGGGCTCCTTAAGAGAGGCAGGAGATAGTTGCTTCTAATTTTTCTCTCCATGAGTTTTTATATCCTCGTCCCCACTGGTAAGTTATGTTGCCTAAAATTTCTTTGCTGTAAGGTATCGTCCTATGTTAAATCCAACTTTTTGTCTCTCCTCCATCCAGACCTCTCTCACTAAGTAGCTAGCAGCCTTTACACTCAAGCCTGCACTGGCTTATTCCCGGGCTTCCCAGGAGCCTCAGGCAGGTTCCCGCGGACGTCCATCCTGGGTGTAGAACACGAAGACGTTTCACGCTGCCCCTGGACAAGTGCAGGGCTGGGTCCAGTGCTCTCAGAGCCCCGGTGGGATGCCCCTGCAGCCGCGGGAAGTATCAGTGGTGGGAGGGTTGGAGGAGAGAGAAGGGTGTCGAAATCTCTCTTTGTCTCTTTCACAGTTTCTTTCTGGGATTGGTCCTATTTATGAGAATCTTGCATGAGCTGGTGCAGAGGCAAGAAATCAGGTTCCTTCTCCTTCTCTCTCTTTTTTATCTTATTTTATTTTTTTGCAGGGGGAGAAAAGCCTAAGGAGTACTAAGGAGGAATTAGAGGTATTGAGAGAGACAGAGAGAGGGAGATGAGCACACAGACACTTAGACACAGAAAGGGAGAGAAGCAGACAGGGAGACTCAGAAGGAGGGAGAGACAGGCGCTGAAGACGGAAGCTCTGTCCTTGTGAAATGAATGGGGAGAAAAAAGAAATAATTTATAGTCACTTCAGAGTATTTCAGTTGGCTAGTTTTCTTCCTTACTTATTTGTTCATTCATTTGATTTTTTTTTTTTTTTGAGCATCTAAGAAATGTCCTAAGCATTGAGGTGTTGGTGCAAGCAGAGGGAAAGAAACTGAGTGATTAAGACCTGGTCTTGCGTACTCCTGAAATGAATAATTACACTATATGTTAACTAACAAGAATTCAAATAAAAACCTGACACAAACAAACAAAAAGACATGGTCTTGCATTTTCCCAAGACTTCAGGCTAGGGCAGGGTTCTTGGTCTGGGTCTGCGGTTGTGCTTTAGGGATGCCATGGACCTCAGAAATTATACACCATTTTTGTGTGTGTGTGCAAGCCCCTGGTTTTCATCAGATTCTTGAAGAAGTCCATAGGTTCCAAAAGTGAGAAATTACTGGTCCAGTGGGAAGAGTGAGCAAGTAGATTTTTCAACTTGTATCAGAACCTGGCAGGGGAGTTTGCCATTTGTGCTAACAAAGAGAATAGGTGTGTGTGTGTGTGTGTGTGTGTGTGTGTGTGTGTAACCATTTTCAGATAGAAAGAACCACAGAGTTTCTACTAAACCTGTAAGGCAGCAAATTAATTAGATGTTCTGTTTTTGAGAAGAAAAGAAAGGTAGGAGAGAAAATCAAGGTTGATATGGATAAGGGAAAAATAAATTATTTTCCTTTCGTGCTTGAGTTTTATACTTCATGATTTTCCGTCTTGTTCATTTGTTCACTCACACAGTCCCTCCACTGGTCATTCATTCCCTCACTTATTTTTTCATTCATTTTTAAAAAAGATTGATTTTTTTATTTGAGAGAGAGAGATAGCTGGGGGTGGGGTGG
>NW_023247579.1:0-2760 GCF_002007445.2 Ailuropoda melanoleuca | reverse complement strand
TGAGCCTGCTTCTTCCTCTCCCACTCCCCCTGCTTGTGTTCCCTCTCTCGCTGGCCGTCTCTATCTCTATCGAATAAATAAATAAAATCTTTAAAAAAATAAAAAATAAAAATAGAAAAAAATTCTAGTTTCATGTATCAAAATCCTTAAACTTATGTGTATTTGGCAAAGCAATCCCATTTCTAGGAATTGGTCTTCAGAGATTAATGTACATGTCTGACCATCATAGTGTGTTTTAAAAGGAAAGTCTTAAAACATCCTAAATAATCAAAAATTTTGACCTACAATGGAATGCTGTGAAAATATGATATTGTATGATATTTACTATCATAGAAATATGAAGCCTTATGTTTTAAAAATCAGTTTACAAAAAGAAGATACATATTCTGATTATACTTTTGTTTAAAATACTGCACATAGGAATGGTAAGTAACAGTATTTTATAGGCAGTTTCTTTCTAGGTAGTTGACTGTAGATAATTCTACATTCTTCTATTTACTTAATTTATATAAGAAACATTGAATTACATGTGCAGTAAAAGGCTTTCTTAAAAAATAACTTTTTATTGGGGCACGTAGGTGGCTCAGTCGGTTAAGCATCTGACTCTTGATTTTGGCTCAGGTGATGATCTCAGGGTCATGAGTTTGAGCTCTATGTTGGGCATGGAGCCTGCTTAAGATTCTCTTTCTCCTCTCCCTGTACCCCTCCCTCTTCCTCCCCCCTTTCACGCTTGTCCTCTCTCTCTTAAAAAAACAAAACGAAAAACTCACAACTTTTTATTAATTTGGCTCATAAATGATTTATAATGCATGCAGACTGATTATAGCCAAATTTGGGATCTTTTATATTCAGCAAAGAATACAAATAGGAATGAATCCCCTAGTATTCTAGTCGTAGCTCTTATTGAGTTCATCTGAAGTTTAACAGTCATTTAATCTCCAATCTTGACAGGATTCAGTGGGTGGCCAATTTAACATGGATCGACATCAAAATGTCAGCTTTAGAACTTTAATTCAAAGGGGATTTTTTTTTTTCAGAAAGAATGAAATAAGATAAACTGAGGGGTGAGAATGGAAACAACAGAGCATATAATTGGAAAACAAAAACTAACAACAACAAAAAACCAAGTCTATGTTGGTTTCAGGATTTCCAGGACATGATTGAACTTTCAGAGAGAAAATAGACCTTATGGAATTGGTAGCTGGGCTCCTCCCCTCCAGTTTCCCCTTCTTCCACCTAGATAGTTGGCATTTCTCTAGCAGCTTAAAGAAATCAATTTCCTTATGGAAATAGTACCTGTTCAATTTATAGCTTTAATATAGTCAGCGCCCTTATATATTTTCTAGGAATTAGATTAGTAAAGTCACTTCTAAAAAATCAAAATAGTTTGGGCCTCCCCGGTGGCTCAGTCAGTTGAGCATCTGCCTCACCGCAGATCATGATCCCAGGGTCCTGGGAGTCTGTTTCTCCCTCTCCCTTTGCCTCTCACTCCCACTCATGCTCTCTCTGTCTCTCTTAAATAAAGAAATAAAATCTTTAGAAAAAAACAAAATAGTTTACATTAGTATGAAATACAATAAGATAAGCTACTAGTAATAGTTAAAATTCATGATGATTTATAAATTGCAGATCATTTTCGAATACATCACTTAATTTATTCCACATAGCAAAATTATAGATATATATTTTTAATCCCATATTTATAAATGAAGGATTTGTCCTGATTATGTAGTCATGTATGGTATCCTAGCAATCATAACACAAGAATAACAAATAATATTTTTTGAGGGTGTAACACATGTGCCAGGCACTTTGCTAGTACTTTACATAACTTGTCTCCATTCTTTACAGTGGACATGAAAATTACCTATTTTCATTCCCATCCTAAATATTTAGAAATTCATGGCACACAAATGTTAATTTGCTTGAGATCACCTGTCTAGTAAGTAGTGTTTTCTATTTCCCTAGATTCTATTTCCAGGTGAATATTTGCACCAGTTCTTAATGACATATACATTTACATCCAGTGCATGGGAAGAAAATAGATCAAATTAAAATGAAAGCCAGCCTTTCCAGATGCAGAGTAGTAGGTCAGCTATCACTTCTGTGATCCAGCTTGGAGAGGCCAGTTAGACCTCTTTCCAGTGTTCATGCCTATGGTTTCATAACCTTAGGGCCTTGAGGAGTGGATGAAACCAGCAAACTCAGAAGAAGTAGAAAACAACACATAAAGAGGTGGGGGAAAGAGCCAAGAAATCTAGTTGGGGGAGTTGGGGGTGGGCTACTTCTGATGGAATAAGATGGAAAATAGGGTGGGGGGGCATGTGAGTGGTGCAGTCAGTTAAGCGTTTCAGCTCAGGTCATGATCTCAGGATCCTGAGGTAGAGCCCCACATTGTGCTTACACTGGGCGTGGAGTCTGCTTGAGAGTCTGTCCCCCGGCCCCTCCCACTTGTGCACACATTCTCTCTCTCTCTCTCTCTCAAATAAATCTCAAAAAAAAGGGAAGGAAGGAAGGAAAAGAAGGAAAGAAAGAAAGAAAGAAAGAAAGAAAGAAAGAAAGAAAGAAAGAAAGGAGAAAAGAAAAGAAAGAAAAGAAAAAAGAAAAGAAAAGGGAAGGGAAAGAAGGAAGGAAGGAAAGAAAAGAAAAGAAAGAAAAGAAAAGAAGAAAAGAAAAGAGAAAAGAAAAGAAAGAAAAGAAAAGAAAAGAGAAAAGAAAAGAAAGAAAAGAAAAGAAAAGAAAGAAAAGAAAAGAAAAGAA
>NW_023247578.1:0-2759 GCF_002007445.2 Ailuropoda melanoleuca | reverse complement strand
CACACACACACACACACACACAGAGTCTAGAAATACGTGTACAGATGCCAGTAGCAGTGAGTAGCTCTGTGTGTAAGGCATAAGAATACAGGTGATTTAGGTCTTTCTTCCTGCTTATCTTTTTTGTAAATTTCCCACAATAAAAAGAAGCTGTTGGCATCACGTTTAAAGATGGGGAAACTGAACTTCAGTAACTGCGAGGAAAAATGCGCAGTGATGACGCCGTTACAAAGTACCTATGACCCAGCGACCAAGTCCTGATACATTTCCATCGATTTCATCCTCCCTACCACCCAGTGGGGTAAGGACTGCAGTCCCCATTGTTTCTGATTTTTTTTTTTTAATTGAGGCTCAGAGAGATTAAGTAACTTGCCCCCAGAATCACCCAAACTGAAGGCATCAGACTGGGATTTAACCCAGACCTGCCCGGCTCCAAAACGGATGTTCTCGCCACTACATGACTCTGTAATCTTTTCCCTCCAGTACCGTGAGGGTTCCAGACAAACTGGGACGCAGAAGGAATCCAAAGGGACCAGAGGGCAGGGAGGGAAGAAAAGACGCAGATGGGGCAGGGCAAGAGTGCACTACCCGCACGGCTCCTGTACCTTGGAGTACAGGACACACGGACACTTGGGGCACAGTAATTCTTCGTGGAGGGAGGAGTGGGGAACAGTCTGTGTGGTATAGAGAAGTCAGCAGCATCCCCGGCCTTTACCCACGAGATGCAGCAAGTTGTGACGACAAAAATGTCTCCAGACACTGCCAAATACCCCCAGAAGGCCAACTCACCCTTGGTGAAGAACCACTGCCCCGGAAAATGGCGACCACCAGAATGATATGGGGGTGGGCTCAGCACAACGTTGGTTATTTGCCATATATGTTCACGCTTCAGTCAACCATTCGGTTCACACCACTAATCTGTCCTCCCCAACGTATCCTTCAGTCCTTCCATATCCTGAGATACGACAGCTCCTTCGCGCATTGTTAAAGACAAACGTCCTAATTGGTGAGTCCCAAGTGACATTCGTGGCTATTATTCCGATCTCCAGAAGGAACAGAAAGTTCAGACGCACCCCTTCAAGAACGGCTCCACAATGGGCCTTCTGCTACCCTTTTGTGGCGGGTTCACCCATGCCCCCGCATTCCCTGAATCAAAAGTTAAGGGAAGCTGTTTTTTCTTGTAAATGCCAAGCTGTGCAGTCATTACAAGCTTGCTTGGAGATAATCAGGGCTGACACTCGCTGTACGTGCAGGCCTTATTGGAGACCACCCACAAAGTTGCCTCAACGCAACTAAGTAATCTAATCCCAAAATGTAGATTTCATTCCAACAAATTGCACACAAGTGGTCTCCTGCTGGTTTAACTGTTGCCTGGAAAGGCAAGCCCAACTGCACTGGTGGCAAGTATGTTAGCACAGAGTATCCAAACCATAAACAGAGAATGCAAATGCCATGTCTGGGACCATAAACATTGACTATTGCAGAGAGAAATGAAGTCCTCTTATACCGAATTAAAATATAATTAAAAGATGGGGTAGAATACATCACTTTTGTCCTAATTCATTTTCCCTTTGAATCAAAGAACAAAAATAAAACAAAAAGATGAAGACATTCGGTATTTTCCCCCTTGCCTCAAAGACTCTTGCAAACCATTTCCTGCAGGGCCATATGTTCTGAGATGAACCAAAATTTGAAGGAACTAGCACCCTGACTTTATCCCCATTAAGCAAGTGTGTATCTGCAGCTCAGAAACAGAGTCCCTAACCGCCAAAAGAAAGGTAGTTTACCCCACACTGCCCCCCCAAAAAGTTAAATATATAATAAAAAATTGATGAGAACTAAGATTTTTTTAAGTTTCAGAGAATGGAATTTGACCATAAGGTCAGCGTGAAACAACAATTTACCAAGGTTGCCTGAAAGGTTGGTACTCTCTTAGGATGCATTAATAGAGTTTACTGATTAGGGGACGCCTGGGTGGCTCTGTGGGTTAAGCATCTGACTCTTGATTTCCTCTCAGGTCATGATCTCAGGGTCTTAGGCTCAAGCCGCACTTAGGCTCCACGCTCTGCAGGGAGTCTGCTTGAGATATTCTCTCTCCCTCTCCCTCTGCCCCCCCTTCCGCTCCTCTTTCTCTAAAATAAGAAATAAATATTTTTTTAAAATAGAATTTACTGCTCAGAGTAAAGGAGTTGACAGTCCTGGGGTAGGGTGATCCAACTACGTGTGGAGAACAGGTGTTCTCAGATTGACATTAAGGTGGACAAATGTGATACTTGACCCTCTGGCATCCACCCAATGGTTTAGGTAGTGACACACCACAATACGGTGCCCTCTTTGAGTAGTGAACGGACCAGGTGCTGAGGGAGGGACAGCTGACTGCATCCTCTCCAACACATCATCTGAAGACAAGAACTATGTCTTATCCCTCTTCTGTTCCCCCCCCTACATTAAGCACTAATTAGGCACCTCATGGGTATTCAACAAATGCCTGATGGATTTTCTGAGAAATCCTTACTGAGGCTATATCTCTATGTTAAAAAGCCAAGTAGGAAAAAAAATATATATATATGTATATATATATATATGAAAATTTTATTTATATATAAATATATATATATAAATACATACAAATAAATAAATAAAATCTAGATTTTATTTATTTGTCAGAGAGAGAGAGAGAGACAGTGAGAGAGCACAAACAGGGGGAGCAGCAGGCAGAGGGAGAGGGTGAAGCAGGACCCTAGCATCATGACCTGGGC
>NW_023247577.1:0-2758 GCF_002007445.2 Ailuropoda melanoleuca | reverse complement strand
ACAGAAGTTGTTCCTGGACTCTCACCTCCTTTATGAATGTTTAAGCTTTGAATAAGCAACTCATTTATCTGTACCACTGGAGAATAGAACAAAATAAAACCATATATAATCACAGATAAAGTCATCTGTACTTGCTTCTGATATCTGGCAGAAGCAAACATCTACCCTAGCACATTTATTGATGTTCTCAGCATTCCCAGATCTTTTTAAGGCTGTGCTATGGGCCTAAGAAGGCCACCTGAGGAGCTATATTATATACTCAAAAAAGACTCATGAATTTAATAGTGAAAAAGCAGACTTAAGAAGTTGTTTCAAGATATGAGCAACACCTCACTGACATGATTAATGTGTTTTCTTTTACCTACTGTTTTAACTCTTATCATGTCTCTCATCCAAATTGGAATGTTGAATATCTTAAATTATATTCCCATTAATCAGAGTTAGCCTGTTTTTAGCTTCATTCCTCACTTACATGCTCCTTTCTTCTGTCATATTTTTACTAGAAAAAATGTTGTGTGTCAGGGGACTCTAGAACTTTCAAAAATTTTATGCTGACTCTTTGTAAAAATATTTCCAAACTGCTATAGGCTTGGACTTTCCTATTTGCCATTTTCCTCAATGTTTTGATTTTAAATTATTTTGATCACTACCTAAGTATCAGAGAATCCTTTTGATACTTGTCATTTTACTTTAAATTTCCAGATTTAAATCCCAATTTTAAAAAGTGTCAAATATGTTTTTGGCCAAATTCAGTTTCCCTCATTCCCTTAGCTAATATTCTTAGACCCCTAAATGAGTCTTTTTAATCCTGTGGTCTACTCCATTTGAAGTCTCTGCTTTCCCCCAAATATATTTATTGATATTGCATGTACAGAATAAGTCTGTGTTATAACGTTTTGTATTATAGTAGTTTACAAGTTAAGATTTGCATATATAGCTATTTTTTTCATTAAAGAGCTAAAGATACAATTTTCATCTTAATGGAAGAATGTGTGCAGCTGTTAAGATGACAAATGTGGAGATATCATTGCTCTGTGGTTTCTTTATTAGCTTTAGTATGTTATATAAGAATATAAACTTAGGAGGAATTAATCGATATTTTTTTCTTACAGAGTACTTACATGATAAACTAGAAGAATATATAAAACAATTTTCTATAGTAAAAATAGTCAGACAAAGAGAGAGAAAAGGTCTGATCACTGCAAGGTTGCTCGGAGCAACAGTTGCAACAGCTGAAACGCTCACATTTTTAGATGCTCACTGTAAGTATACATGTATAGACATAGTTGTAACATTTTCCCTCTGCTTCCCTCTAATTTAAAAAGTGAAGAAACCTTTTCTTTAAATGACTAATTGTATTTTCTTTAACATCATTTTCAACTGGTGATTATAGCAATGACAGCCGAAGCAGATTACAGCTTTGGGTAGGAACTTCCTTTAACTTATATGGAGTTCTTACCTTCTCTGTGTTTTAGGCTCCTCAGCTCCAGTATCCTTCAGTGACCAACTTCCCCAGCAAGTTATCCTTGCCTGGGCTTTTTTTCAGATGCTCTTTCTGTCAAAAAAAAAAAAGTGTTTTTCCTTATTATTGTTGATTCTTACAGTTTAAAATGAGTCAAAGCTTTAAGTGCAATCAATTCTATCTTTAAACTTTGTCCTGGTCCTGATACTTTCAATTTTTGTATTTGAGTTCTTTTTTCAAAGATTTGCACACTGTTCTTGTGGTACCCCCTTCCAATTTTTTCTGGCATTTTTTTCTATGAATATTGTCAATTTTTGTTTGTTTTATTGCTACTTTTTTCCCCCTTTCATTTGTAATGGTTTTGTTCTCCAGTGTCAATGATTTTAAATAAAGTGTGTAGCATAGAACATTTAGCATTTTTAGAGTCCGTGTTTAAAGGGCATGTTAAGGATTACTAAAATGTCGCTTAGTCCGTCAGCTGTAAATTTGGTGGGTTATACTCTTTGTATGAGTATTTAGTTTTGAATTGAATTGGCTGGCCCTTAGATTATGCTTAACCTGGCAAATGGTTTTGGTTATACACGTGTTGTTACAGAGGGCTTTTGGATTTGCTTGAGTCTCTTTAGAGCTATCATATCTAGTGCTCTCTTTATACCTGGCTCTTAAATGAAGAGAGGTCTGAAGGTAATCCAAGAGAGGTGTTTTAAACAGGAAATGGTTCATTCTCCAATATTTCCTCTCCTGGTCCAAAATTACAATTATGTAAGAATGGGCATTCTTCCTCTCAGGCGAATATATCCGATGGATCTCCTTGATGCCAAGTGGTCCTCCTAATAACTGCCAAACTCTGCCTGATGGGGAGACCTGGGTAGGACTGAATCTCCCGAATTCTGTGTGTTAAGTGAGCCTGGCCAGGCCCAGACTTTTTTATCGCATTCCTTTGCCCCCACTTTCCAGTAGGGCTGGGGCAGTTGTTCTCCAACTGCTGAAATCAAAATATTCTGATTCCTTGACTTACTTTCTTCTAAGACGCAGTCAGAGAAATGAGGATTTTGATTACTACACCTTATTCAGGGAGACAAGTTTAAGGAAATCAGAACACTTCTGGGGTTAGGTGTCATGGATCAGCAAAAAGTTACCTTTGGGGGGTGCCTGGGTGGCTCAGTCTGTCGAGCGTCTGCCTTCGGCTCGGGTCATGATCCCAGAGTCCTGGGATCGAGTCCTGCATCGGGCTCCCTGCTCAGCAGGGAGTCTGCTTCTCCCTCTGCCCCTCACCCTGCTCATGTTCTCTCTCTC
>NW_023247576.1:0-2130 GCF_002007445.2 Ailuropoda melanoleuca | reverse complement strand
GATTCTCTCTCTCCCTCTCCTTTTGTCCCTCCCCCTTATATGTGTGCATGTGCGTCTTTCTCTCACTCTTTCTCTAAATAAATAAATAAATAAATAAATAAATAAATAATAAAAATCAGTTTATTCAGTTTCTTACTGCTAAGTTTTAAGAATTTTTTGTAAATTTTTAGTAACAGTACTTTATTAGATAAGTCTTTCACAAATATTTTCTCCCATCTGTGGCTTGTCTTATTCTCTTCAAATTGTCTTTTGCAGAGTTCCCTATTCTGTTCTCTTCATTTGTCTTTTCTTTTCCCCATGTCATACTTTTGTAATAACTGTAGCTTTATAAATNTGTAGCTTTATAAAGCCTTGAAGTTAGGTGGTGTCAGTCCACTGACTGTTTTATTTTACCTAAAAGCCTCTCCCCACTTGTTCCAGTACCTCTGCCTCCTTCGTATTTCAGTGGCTTCATACAGTCTATTCTTTTATCCTTCTTGCCCTGATGAAGCCTGTCCTGGCCACCTTCTGTCACTTCACTCTCTTTATTTGATGATCTGTATTTAAATTTGCAGTTAGTCAATTGCCTTTTTGTTATAATTTACACCTGGCAAGCCTCTTCTTTGAACACCTCTCACTCCCATCACAAAGAAGTGTCATCAAAAGTTAAGAAAAATCAACAAGTCTCCACAATAATAGCCTGAAGTTCCCATATGTCCCACAGGTTTACACTAGTCACATTTTCCCAACCCATTTCACAACACCTGATTTCTTGCCGGTCCATAGAAGGAATGTTCTTCTTTCAGTCAACTCTTGAATTGACTAATTCCTCCTTAGAGCAGAGTAAGACTAGTCTTAGATCTAATTTTTCCTACCTCAAAGCAGGCTAAGGTCTCTGTGTGTGAAGCGTCAATCCTATTCAATTCCTTCATAATTATTTACTACACTGAGCTAAATAGCAGCAATAGTTCTGTCAGTTTTCTGAGGACAAGGACCATTTCTTACTAGTTTTTATATCCAATAGCAATTATCCCGGGGTAGTACACAGCAGGTGCTCAATAATGTACGTGTATTGAGTGCCTGATTTAAAACAGAGCTTACTGAAAACTGACCAAATCTTGGTGATCTTGGAATGTCTAAATCTCCCTCAGATTACTATCTGGTACTAATAAAAATCGACAAGTAGTCTGAGCTTTCAATGACAAAGCTGGAGCCTTAGCATAACCTGTCTTATTTCTCCCAAGTAAGCATAAGTAAGGTGGGACATTTCTTTGTTTCTTTTCCTTTTATGTTTATGTTTCAATTCATTTTGAATTCCTGTGTAGCTTGGAGAAAGTAATTTGAAGTGGGTTATATACGTTTCCATCTATTTTTATACTTTTTATTACATTTCAACCAAATTTTTTCTCCTTTTTTTATGGAATTAAAATAATTATGCAATTACAAAGCAGAGAATGAAGTAAAGCAATATTTATTTTGACTACCTACTATGCCCCAGGCTCTTAGCTAAGCACTCTGGTTCTGTTATCTCATTTAATTTTCATGATAGCCCTAAGAGAGAGGCAAGACTTTAAGATCTAGAACAAAAAAAAAATAAAAACCTGAAGCACACATGTGGTACTCTTAGTGTAAGTGCTACCTTCCTTTGTAGAGAAATGTGACCAATGACAATCACATATTTTGCAAATACAGAATTCTTTTAAAGCAATGTAGTGATTCTTTACTATTGTCTGGTTGGAATTACCATGAAACGAGATTTCTCACAAGGTCACTTTAAGTTTTATTCATTTATGAGAATGGAATTTATTAAAATTTAAACAACTGAGAAACGAGACTGAAAGAATACAGATGGATGAAGATGGAGAAAACTTAACTTATTTTTGGGAGAGTAACTAGTTGGTCCTATAGTACAATACCTAATACTCAGAGTCTTATTTGGATTTGAAATTTTGGAAGGGTCAGTGGTATACACACTCAGATGTGCACACAGCAACACATACAAGAGTGAAATATTTTTGGGGATGGATTAGTAGACTGTCTATCTATCTATCTATCTATCTATCTATCTATCTATCTATCTATCATCTATCTATCATCTATATATCTTTCTATCATCTATCATCTATCTATCTATCATCTATCTATCTATCA
>NW_023247575.1:0-2758 GCF_002007445.2 Ailuropoda melanoleuca | reverse complement strand
TCCCCCTGCTTGTGTTCCCTCTCTCACTGGCTGTCTCTCTCTCCATCAAACAAATAAATATTAAAAAAAAATCTTCAAAAAAAATTTGCTTTGCTATATGCACTCAGAAAAAGAATCACAGAATAAACAAAAAGTGGAATGGTAAAATTAAAATATCAGTATTTTTATTTGCAAAAAACATTATCTAGCAATAAGCTGTTGTCTTCTAGTTCATCAAAGTTACATATAAAGTAGACATGGATTAGCAATTTTCAAAGAATTGTGACACAATTGGAATAATTTAGGCATATTGAATGGTCTTTTCTGATAAGAGAAAAGCCACCTTTCAGGCACAAATCCTCTTCCTAAAATTCTCAAGATATTTGTAGCCCATGACTTGGGTGGAAGCAAAGAAGGATGACCTCTAACATTCAGGTTTATTATTTAAAAGTCCATACAAGTAGTCAAGATCACCCCTGTGAAATCTGATATGACTGGTCTGATGGTTTCACCAAGTGAGACCCTATGCCATAGGACTGTTCTCTCCTACCATGTTTTAAATCCTAACAACCGGAATCATTTCCCTTAGATAGAGGATGATTAAAAGACCAGGGAGAGAATGCCTACATTTTAGCAAGCAGACCTTCCATTAATCTTCTATCATATGTTGGTTTATTGGATTAGCTAGTAATCCTCCAAAACTGTATAAAGAATCCAAGGTCAAAGGACTGTAAAAGAAAAAGTTGGTTTAGAGGAAACATAGCAGTGCCAAAATGGTAGAAACCAGAGAATGAATTGTCTAGAATTGTGGAGGGTCTGGGATAAATTTATGAAAAGGAACAGATGATAGGGAAAATCCTGCTTATCAAAATGGGAAATAGAAGTCAATAAGAGCCAGACCACTTGACAAGAAATATAACTGCCTTTCCAGCCATATGACCTCCTTTGAGGATCATTTACTTCAGGAACGTTAGTTTATTCTCATCCTTACAACCCTAACACTTAAATAGTCTATCCTTATTTAATTACTTTTTAAATTTTACTGATAACAAAGATAAAGAAAGAATAATCATAGGCTCAGCACTCAGATGAATCAGGGTCAGGAATTCCAGTTCCATCTCATACTGGCTATGTAACTTTGGGTAAACCACTCAAAAGAACAGTTTAGTGTATGTGTTGAGGCCACTGATTCATGACTTAGTCTCTCTAGGTTTAAAGCTCAGGGCTTCTACTTATCATGTGTGTCATCCTGGCTAAATCACTTGATCTCTCTAATTCTCCATTTCTTTATGTTTAAAATAAGGGCTGCTGATGATAATAATGATAAAGATAGATACCACATAAATATATTTAACTAAAGCCCTTATCACAGTTTCTAACATACAGAAAGCACTAATAAATACCAATTATTAAGTTGCCTAATTTCTCTGGACTTCAGCATGCCATCCATAAAAGAAATAATATATTTATTGTACTATCTATTTTCAAGGGTACAATAAATAAGAGTAATAAAAACACTTACCACAATATCTCTACATTGTAGCTACCCAGTACCCTTTAAGTGTCCCTCCCATTTAAAGCCTGTCTATTCAGAAGCCTTCCCAATGAGTACTTCTTTGGCCTAAAGTATATTTTCTATACACTCAATTGACATTGAGCATTTAATTGCCTACAATTATTTGTGATTTTATGTACTACCTTTGCAATAATGATTATAATCTCTTTGTAGTAGAAATGCATTGTATTTTGCACCCAACATCTATTGCCCCTCTAGTCATCCCCAAAAATTCTATGATTCCAATCTTTCTATGGGGGAATCATACACACCCTTACTCTGAATCTATGTACTTCTTGTAGAAGTGAGAGATGAAGCATGGTCTGGCCAGTAGCTCATTTTCCTGCTTAGGTTTGACTCACATGAGCTTACTGGAGTCAATGAGACATAGTCTGTGCATTTTGCTATATATAGTGAAAGAGAGGTATGCGTTTTTGTTTTTTTCAGGTGAATACAAACCTAGAAGGATACAGGCTTGGAGCTCCTTATTACTATGTGGAGATTAAGAATCATCATAAGTAGATTCCAGATTCCAAAACAATAATTTCATTTTAATATTTTTTAAAAGTCAAAAAAGAAATGACTTTCTAGAAAGGGTCCAGATTTGAAATAGAGATTCATCAATAGTAAGTCATTTTCATCTTTCTGTAGTACAACCTGGACATCTTATTTTTTAACCTCTCCCTGAAAGTACTTTGAAGATCAACATGTCTCCCTTTCTTGCTTATCCATCGTTTTGCATATATTTGGAGATGATTTAATTTTATCCTATAATCTTCAATCTAAATACATAGTTTGGTTAACTGTTATCCTAACCAAATGAAAAATAAAATCATATTTTTAAACAGACAATGTCAGGGGAAAAAATGAGCTCTTTCAGGAATAATACTTTTGCCTAAAGAAATACAATGCTCCAGCCTACATCGTGACTACAATGGGTGACTGATGCCCCTCCTCTTTGACAATTCTTTCATAAAACCATCTAGAAATCTGTCAGAGATCTTACTCTTACACAAATGCCAGAGTAGGAGAGAGGGAAAAAAACAGATTATTCTTTTCTCTCTTTTGTCAGCCTAGATTCTGAATAATTCCTCAAAATTCCTAAAAAGTATTATAGCTTATGGCTTAGTTTTTTTAGAAAGAGTTCAGAATAATTATTATTATTTTTTTAAGATTTTATTTATTTATTTGACAGAGATAGAGACAGCCAGCGAGAGAGGGAAC
>NW_023247574.1:0-2758 GCF_002007445.2 Ailuropoda melanoleuca | reverse complement strand
CCCCCCCCACACCCCCACCCCAGGATACTGACAAGATTTTTAACATCTTTTCTCTTTTTCTTTTACTGCTGGAAAGAGAAGCTAACAAAGCAAAACTTCTTTCAACAATAGGATTTCCTTGGCCCTGGCAGTTCTGGTGTGTCTCAATTTGAACACTAGATAGGAACAATCTGACTTGTGATTTTCAACAGCAGCCTGCCTCAAACCTCCCAAAGACAGGGAATTCAAGATGCTTTCCCCAGTTTTATCCCAAGGGAGAAACAATCCGAATCACAGAATTTGAAAGCCTTAAAAGCTTTCATCGTAATGCCCTTCACCAGGTATGTGATTCTGAGCCCAGTACTGGTACAGGTACTGAGCCCAACACCATTCAGCTTGTTGGTAGCCAAGGAAGTCAGGACTAGGTGTCCAAGCTGGTGGCCTTTCCCTCACCACACCAGTTCCCCACTGAGTTAGTCCATGATACTGAGTCCTAGACTGTGCTCAGGATTAAAGGCCTGATTCAAATACCTTTTTGACTAATGTTTGTAAACCTAAGTATGGAAACTGCTTTAAAGGAGTTGGGATTAAATATGACCTATGTATCCATTGTTAATCGTAGATGGGGGATGTCTGGTGTTGATAGAAATGACCTCCAAGGCCTTGATTCTGGTGGTGCTAGAGAGATGGCTCTTGGATCTAATGTTGACGTTTGATGGGTGACTGTTTCCCACAAATGAGCTTAACCTCTACCAAAAGCTACAGGAAAACCAGAAAATGTAAAAAACTTCGGGTCTGACTATGCCTGCAGTTACCTCTCTCATCCTTGTATCTTGAACATTGTCTAGACACATGCTTGATATTTTATAGCACATAATTCTAGTATTAAAACCCCACTTTTAGTAATAAGTGATGGCAGGAAAGCAGGACTAATCCCTCCGGAGTCACTATTTGGGAATTATTAGAAAGCGACAAGAAACAAAAAAATAGAAAACATTATATGAGTAGGAAAGTAAAAAACAGAAGTACCTACCAAAAGAGAATGTTTGATTCATCAGTAATCATAACAATGAAAATGGGTTAAGATAACAGCTGAAGGAGAACTTCACCAGTAAGTCCAACCAATAAGGTCATATGACATAAAATTTCATTAACTTCTTTAAGGAAGGTATGGCTCAATATTAACCAACATTCTGAAGAAGACGCATTCCATTTATAAAAAGTGCTTTTGATCATCTCTTAGCGGTGGCACATTTGGAAGCAAAATTGAATCATGGTGACTACCACTTTCTCTGGAATCCCCAGTACTATGGTGAAGCTCGTACATCAGAAGCCATCTCAATACCCTCAAATATACAAACCAACCTCCTCCCCAAAAATCTCTTTTTCCAAACAGTGTCCAAATATAGATATAGCCTATGCAAGTTAGATCTGGAAGTTTTTCCTAAACATTTGCTGCCCCCATGTGTTCCCTTAGAAAACTGAGTGTTAATGCAAAATCCTGTTTATTTAGCACCTTCCAGACAGCCTTCAATCTAGATACACAGAACTACAGTCAGAGAAACGCTGAAATCATTGTAAGAAGAAGCACCAAAGACAGGGCTAGAGAAAGGTGGAGAAAAGATCTTACTTTTGCCGCAGTCTCCTGATGTAATCTCTAGTAATTACATAACTTCTCTATGCTTCTGCTTTTTAAAATATTAACATGGGTGGCAGGTTGGCGGGATGGTGTGCGATGGGAGCCAGATTTTCTCTAAGGTCCCGTCTAGCCTCGTATTTGGTCATTCTCACTGAAGATAATAAAACAGAAGTAGGAAAACCTAGTTATTCCATTTCTGGCTGAGTAGTCGACTTGGAGGTGTGCCCAAAACTCATGAATGAATTTCCTGTTTCATCACTGGAATCCATTACCTTGGTCCTCTGTCATCTTGACAAACCTGCTTCTCAATGTCTGGGTAGCTCTGAGCCTAAGAAGACAAGAAAGAATTTATCTTCTTTAATGACCAACAATTATGCAGCAGACCGCTTGTGACTTGAAAACTGAAAATCATCTTCACTGTTTATAATATGTATTAGTAGCAGGTGGTTCTTCAGCTCCAGATAGTTCTTAAAACTTCTATGCAACCCCATGGTCAACTTAACAAGACTATTCTCTCCCTACTTCCTTGATAACAGAACCCTGATTTTATGTGGTTATCAGGCAACCATGGGTTTCAAGAAAGGCTGGGTCCCTTCCTTACCCAAGGGGATGAATCTTGGTTCATCTAAGATTTAGACTACTCACTGATTCTTACTGCCTTCCTTTTTTGAATCCAGAAGTTTTTGTTTTATTATTATTATTGAGGTGTAATTGACATACGTTCGTTTCAGGTGTACGACATGATGATTTGATGTTTGTGTATATTGTATATATTGTGGAGTGATGACTGCTACAATGACTCCTTCATCACCATGCATAGTTACAATTTTTTTTCTTGTGATGACAACTTTTAAGTTGTACTCTCTTAGCAATTTTCAAATATGCAATATGGTATTAACTAATGACAGTTGCTATGCTGTACATCATATCATCATGACTTGTTCCTTTTATAAGTAGAATTTTTGGCTTTTGACCACTTCACCTGTTTCCCCAACCCCCATCCCCACTCTGGCAACCACCAATCTTTTTTTTTTTTTTTAAAGATTTATTTATTTATTTGACAGAGATCGAGACAGCCAGTGAGAGAGGGAACACAAGCAAGGAGAGTGGGAGAGGAAGAAGCAGGCTCATAGCGGAAGA
>NW_023247573.1:0-2757 GCF_002007445.2 Ailuropoda melanoleuca | reverse complement strand
CCCAGAACGCCGGGATCACGCCCTGAGCCGAAGGCAGACACTTAACCGCTGTGCCACCCAGGCGCCCCATCTCTCTCTCTTTTTTAAAGATTTTATTTTTTTATTTGTTAGAGTGAGCAAGAGAGAGAGTGTGAGTGAGCACAGGCAGGGGGAACGGCAGGCAGAGGGAGAAGCAGGCTCCTCACCCAGCAAGGAGCCCAATGCAGGGCTCGATCCCAGGACCCTGGGATCATGACCTGAGCCGAAGGCAGACGCTTCACTGACTGAGCTCACCCAGGCATCCCATCTTGTTTAATTTTCTTTGTAGCATTTAAAACTCCCTAAAATTATATGAAGTAATTTTTTATTTAAATGTTTATTTTCTGTCCATCCCCACTAGAACGTAAGCCCTAGGAGAGCAGAGACATACAGCTACTCTGTACCCGGCACATGATAGGCACTAGATAATACTTGTTGAATAAATGAATGAACACTTATTAACTATTACTATTACTGTTATTAATGGATTAAAGTCTAGAAGACTCCAGTCTCATTGATAATTGCCCGGCCAGTAGGAAGCAGAGTGGGGTTAGTCATTTTGAAGGTTGCGCTCTGCCTACACTGGCCTGACTCTCACGGAGCCTCCTTCAGAGCTGTTCAGGCAACATGCACATGGCCCTTTTCAACCAGTTACATGGCTCTTCTTGTATCATCCTAGGTAACTTCCGTGATTCTTCCAGCATCACATTGCTTGTGAGCTGCCTAGACGGAAAAAATTTGCTTTTTGTTTGATGAAAATAAGTGCCGGTTGGTGAAGCATTTGAGAATCAAAAGTAAGATGAGAGCCTGGAGGTCAGGGGACAGGTTGGCACAAGAACCGGAATATGGCAAGTCAGACTTAGCGCACAATCCGAATTTCTAGGAGAGTCTAAAAGTCAGGGCCAGGCAATACAGTGCATTGCAGAGCCAGGCAGAGGATTAAAAATGGGAAAGAAATGGGGCTCAAGAGTCTGGTTCTACCAAGGGGGCACAACCAGGATGTGGCAGGGTCCATCGGAGATCAGGGCAGGTGGGAGGCCAGCAATGGCACAAGCAGCTAGCCAATAGCTGGAGAGCAGAAGCCAGGGTGGGTGTGGTTCAGAAAAACAGGAGCTGCAGCAAATCGGAATGGTAGTTTGAAAAACCAGGGTCTCTGGAAGTTGAATGACCTCGAGTATAGAAAACATTCAATAAGGGGCACCTGGGTTGCTCAGTTGGTTTAGTGTCTGCCTTTGGCTCAGGTCATGATCTCAGGGTCCTGGGATCGAGCCCCACATCAGGCTCCCTGCCCAGCAGGGAGTCTGCTTCTCCCTCTCCCTCTGCCCCTGCTTGTGCTCCCTCTCTCTCTCTCAAATAAATAAATAAGAATCTTTAATAAAAAAAAATGCCACAGGTAATGCTTGAGTGTAGAACTTACTACTGGCTGTTGCAATGACTGATACAAAGATTCCCGAAAAGTGAAAGTTCACACATTTAAAATCTTCCTTCAACTGTGGTGATATTCTAGTCAGGGAGATTCTATATTTATAATTGTACAAGATAGAAAAAAAAAGGTGGAAAGATTGTTCCTCAGTTTTCATAGTTCATACTGAGAATGCCTTCAATATGGTGCATAAAATGTCGGAACATGGCCTGGCCACTAGGAGAAGCTGGGTTGTTGAAAGCTTTCTTCACCTTTACCTACCCAGTTAAAATGGGTGACTGACATATGGGGTAGATAAGAGCATTCTAGTGATACCTCTGTAGGAAGCCCAGTGGCTTCTAGGCTAGGTTGAATTTACAGGGAAAGGGCCACTCCCTAGAGCAGTGGACATTACCTGCTGGCCAGGTCTATAATAAAATCATCACAGATCACAGGGATGGCAAGGGATGTTGACCAAACCCCAGAATCCTAATGCGGAAGGAATATCTTTTTGATTTTAACGAATATGATTTTAAAGAAAATAATCTATTTTTATTTAGCAGAGAGTAAACAAACATATGCTATCTCAAGAAGGGGCACAAAGTGAGTATACAAACATTCAAGAAGACTTGATATTGAATATATGGAAGACAAATCCATCCCAGCTGGTTAAGGGGGAACTTGAGCATGTTGCAAGCCATCCACAAATAGATCACAAAGCTAAGAGGGGCACAGTGGAATAAAGATAGCAACTGCAGTGCTCTGGACACTTTCTGAAAGTCTCATCTCTGAGATGGGAAGTTCATCTTTCGAAAGGCAGAAGGACTATGGACAGGGTTTACCCTGCTGGACTTAATTCAGACCAGTGAAGAACGGGAGGGTAAACCGAAATAGAAAGGCTGCTTGGGTGAAAGCAGTGATGTCATCCTGGATTTCACATGCCCATTCTGCAGTTCCGCAGACTTGCAGTTTCTTATTCCATCATACATTTCATGAGCTTCTGACTCTGGATGGAATGCTCCTACCATGCTCCCAAATTCTAGACTCCCTTTTCATCCCGTCTCCTTCTCTTCCCACCTCTTGTTTGTCCTGCCCTGCCTCCTTTCCTAGGAGGTTGGGTTAGATGCTTCTCTTTTGTTCTCCCATAGCACTTTAGCCTGATTCTACAAAGGCATATATCACACTCCAGCGATAGTATAGGGGAGTGGCTAAGAGCAAACTTTGGACTCCTCCCCTTATTAACTATTTGACTTTGGAAAACTTAACCTTTATTTATTTTTTTAAAGATTTTATTTATTTATTTGACAGAGATAGAGACAGCCAGCGAGAGAGGGAAC
>NW_023247572.1:0-2757 GCF_002007445.2 Ailuropoda melanoleuca | reverse complement strand
GGGATTAAAGCAGAAGGGTAACAATCTGATTTACATTTTTTAAGATACTTATTTGAGAGAGAGAGAGAGAGCACGCGAGCGGAACAGGAGCGGGAGGGGCAGGGGCAGAGAGAGAATCTCAAGCTGACTCCTTGCTGCGGGTGGAGCCAGACAGGGCTCAGGTCTGGATCCCAGGACCCTGAGATCTCAGCCTGAGCGGAAACCAAAAGTCAGTGCTTAACAACTACACCTGACCCAGGCGCCCCTAATTTACACTTCGAAAAGTTAACTTCGCTTAAGCATGGAAATGGAGGAGGGAGTCGAGTAAGAAGTAGATGCCCAGACCAGCTGCCAGTAATCCAAGATGGATTGACCATTATGATGGGAGTGGGAGTAGCGAACCTGGTGCACTGAGTGATGGGATAATGCCATTTCCACTACCCCCCCCCCACTAAGTACAAGTTGCAGTGGTAGCTGATTGAAAAAGATTTAGATAATGAATTAAGAGATAAGGGTTTTCCTCTTAAAAAGAGAACTTCTTTGGCCACAAAGTATAATTATTTCAATTGAAGGCTTAACTAGCATAGGGAAGGAGAATCATGAGGTACCACTCTCCACCAAAAAGGGCCCGGTCTTTTTTAGATTTCTAGGAGAATGACCCACTATCGCGCTAAGACTTTTACCTTTTATTTACCTGGAAAGCCCTTAACTCACTCCTGCCCCAAATTTCATAGATTTTTGTTTTTAGAAGTATAGTTCAAAGGTCACCTTTTCAAGTCTCTCCAGTGTTTCCCACACCCCCATCCTGCCGTGCAACTCTTCCACTAAGCTGTGGGTTCCAGACAGTACGGATTAAGCGCTCTTCATCTTTGTGTCCTCGTTGTGCAGCGCTGCACCCTTCAAACGCTAGGCGCTCCACAAATATTTACTCGGCCGCATTTACCAGCCCAGGGAGATACACCAGCACACGCCTCCGACACGGGCTACGCCTACCAGAAGTGACGCGCTCTCGGGAACAACGTGTTTCCGGTCCCGAGTGCCGACTCTGTCGCGGGGGAACCAGCTTCTCTGGCTCGCTAACTCAGCTGCCTTGGAGGATTCATGCGCGGTAAGCTGTTGAGCACGGCTGAGCGAGATAGGACCCTGGGACCCCCAGATGACGTACCGTAGAGTCGTTCGGTTCGTTCCCGGGGACCTGGCGGGAAGGCACAGAGACTGAATGCTAGGCCCCCAACAGCTCCCAGCGCCAGAGGGGGCTGGCGTGCCGGGATGCGAGGCCGCCGAGGGAGCCGTCGCGGGGACCCGTGTCAGCCGTCGGGTGCTCGCCGCCTGGGCTGGCGCATCCAGTCCCACTGGGACCCACCGTGGGAGTGGGCTCTGCAGACTAGATCTTGACACTCAGAGCTTCCCCTCTTCCCGGTAGTCAGCGGAAGGGTAATCCACCTCTTCAACAGCTCCAGCCCCTAAAGCGACAGTCGCAGGATCTGCAGTGATGAGCGTGTGCGCGTGGTGTAGAAGTGCTGCGTAGCGTCTCACCTGTTTACTGGCTCCTTCAGTGTGTGTTGCGGGGATGTTTGTAACGATGAGAGCTGAGGTTTTAACCCTGGTGGGTACACGGGATGCCGTCCTAAAGGGGGCGCGGCTTAATAATTGAAAATGATTTGAAACCACTGGGCTGAAGTTGTTTATACTCTGATTAGTAGAAGACCCAGCATTATCACGTGACCATAAACACTTTTGTAAATTTTACTTAATCTGCCAGGAAGAGTTTTAATGACAAACTTTGCGTCAAAGGACTGGATTTCTGTATATTTAATTTGCTATACAAATTGCACTGAACTAAGCAAGAACATGGGAAGAAAGTAGCCTTGGGACTTACAGATAGGAAACAGGAAAACTGCAGATTTTGGGAGGAGTAACTTCCTTCACTGTATTACTTTGTGATTCAAATTTTATAAAGTAATTTGGTTACTTCATGAATTGTTTTACAGTTTTAAGCATTTATATACGTGTTGGGTTTTTTGTTTGTTTTACTGGTGTGGTAGCTTTTCTGGTAAGGGCTAGATTTATAGGCTTATCTATGCAGCGTATTATAGAATTATATACAAATATCTAAATGAAGTAAAAAGTTTTGATAAGACTTTAATATATGGGCATAATGTGATACTGTGTGTATCTTTACTGTTTTTTTTTTTAATGGTTATTAACCAGCCATGTTTGTTTTAAAGCTTGATAAGATACCGCTGGTGAAATCATGACCAGGTGGGCACGAGTTACCACCACACATAACAAGAGACCTTTGGCTGCAACATCATGGGAGGACATGAAGAAGGGGTCCTTTGAGGGAGAAGGCCAGAATCTACCAAAGAGTAAACAACTTGAAGCCAAAAGGCTCTCTGTTAAAAATGATGCTCCCCAAGCAAAACACAAAAAGAACAAAAAGAAAAAGGAATACTTAAATGAAGATGTAAATGGATTCATGGAATACCTAAGACAAAACTCACAGATGGTTCATAATGGAGAGATGGTAACAACAGACAGTCAGGAGGTAAGGGAAGAAATTGCAGTTGCTTTGAAGAAAGATAATCGACGAGAAGAAAGAAGACTAAAAAGACAAGCAGCAAAGAAAAATGCAATGGTAAGATCATTACTTTACCGAAATGTTACTTCATATAGGTCACAACTATTATTCCTATACTCACACATGTATATTCTTTTTTTTTTTTTTTAAGATTTTATTTATTTATTTGACAGAGATAGAGACAGCCAGTGAGAGAG
>NW_023247571.1:0-2756 GCF_002007445.2 Ailuropoda melanoleuca | reverse complement strand
TTTTTTTTTTTTTTTTTTTTTTTTTTGCAACTCCTGATATTAAGCAACTGATGAGAAATTTGCCCTCATTCCTAAAGCTTATCAGCATCAGAGCAACGATCCCAGGCCAGGTATTTTTAATGTGAAGTTTGAGCTCTTCTGCATGCCACACATCAGAATCATTTCCACGCTCGTCAGCTCATCAATGTTTTGCTTCCACAGCACTTGGTGGAGGTCTGAAATGCACGGCTTCCAGGAAGCACTTTGAGTAAAGGCTCTAATTGCTTGGGGAGGCTGATCCCTTGATTACATCTTAGGAGGTCTCATGCTTACCATGAGACAAGGGACTCCAGAAAGGGGAGAACGTCTCACAATAGGTGACTTGGGAGCCTGGCATCACATAATTTGAATTTTTTTTTTTTTAAGGAAAAACCCCATTTAAACGATCTCATTTTATACCTCAAACAGGTTAACAGAGGCACGTTAGTTACTACCAACTGAAAAAGCTAAGGCACAAAGGGATTGAGCCACATACTTGCCTTAGGGACAAGGGACTCTCAGATGACTACATTTCTCCTCCCAATGGCCTGGCCCGAACAAAGAAACAGATGCAAAGAGAGAAAGACAAAGGTGGAGAGAGGCTCCCTGCAGTTGTGAGTGAAGATCCAGGGATGGCGTGAAAGGACTAAGAGTGCGCTTCATGCGGAGGAATTAAAAATCCTGCAATAAAACTAAAGAACAGCAGAGGCTAGTGCACGACAGAAAGACAGAAACGGAGAACCCAGTAAATACCATCTTAAGGATCAAGAAAAGTATAGAGTTTTTGGCATTTGGCTGTGGTGGGCAAATTCCTAAAATGGATCCCTGGCACTTCCTGCCCTAATCCCCGGGAAGGTAAAATGATGAGAGATCATGCCCTGATTATGTTAGATTACTTGGCAAAAGGGATTTTGCAGATGTCATGAAGGTTACTAGTCAGTTAAATTGGAGTTAATCAAGGGGGAGATTATTGGTGAGGGCCTAAGGTCATTCCAGGTGCCCCCTAAAGGCAGAGTTTTCTCCAGCTGGTGGCGGAAGTGGAAATCAGAGAGAGTCCAGGCACGATGTGCTGCCTTGGTTCTGAAGATGGAGGGGACCACCTGTTGAGGAAAGGGGATGGTTCTAGAATCTCAGGGCAGCCCTGGCTGGCAGCCAACAAGAAAATGGGGACCTCAGTCCTACGACCACAAGGAACTGAATGCTTCCCAAAAACCCTGTATAAACTTCGAGATAGATTCATCTCCGGAGCTTTCAGATCAGAGGCCAGCTTGGCCAGTACCTGGCCTTCAGCCTTGGGGGACCCTAAGCAGAGTACCCAGCCACGCCCCCCAGATTTCTGACCTATAGAACAGTGAGCTACCAAATGGATGCTGTCTTGAGCCCCTCAGTTTGTGATAATGTGTTATGTAGCAGAAGAAAACTAACACGCTCCCTGGCTTGGATTCAAATCTTAGCTCTACCTTTTCGTCAGTTTGTTTGGTCAAGTTACTTAATCTCTGTGCTTCCCCATCTGTAAATGGAGAGAATTATTCGAAGCTCCAGAAAGCTGGTGGGAGGACTTAATTAGCTGTGCTGGTCCTGGCACCTAGGAGCTAACACCTGTTACCTGTGAAGAAGAATCCAAATAGCTGGATTCCCCACCCCCCCCCAAATTGGCCACCAGGTGGTCCACAGCACAAAAACAGCTGGGTTTTCACTCCCAACCCCCGGCAGGGCTGGGGTGGGGGGTCATCACACAGCTAGCTACTTACACACACGACGTTTTACAACTCAGGTGTACAGAACAAGGGAATTCCAAAGATAGATTGTAGAGAGCCTCTATAGAACACATGGGTTAAAAGACATTCTGTGTAATGATTTGCTTAAAACCTATATCATTTTTTAAAGTGTTTGAGGTGGTTTACAAAATAAAACCCTACATCCAGTTAAAAATTAAGTGAGAAAATAGGGAAAGAGAAAAGCCAGATGTGTACAAACTGTGTGACATTAAGATCTTTTACCCATGCTAAGGATGGTGTTTGACTTTCCTAGCAATCACTGAAAACAAGGCGACATGGCCCAATTCACAGAGAAAAGCTGCTCAGAAAAAAGCCTAGTCCTGGGGTGGGGGTAGGGGGATCCTCGTGTGGGTCCTTAGAAGCAGGACAGCACACCATATTGTGAAAGAGTGTCTGAAAGTATACCAGGGATAGTCATAGTTCTTTCTCAATCTCTTTTTGTATCTTTTGCATATTTTAAAATCAATTTTAGTATTTTTCTCATGATTTGCATGCGTTCATTATACAAGAATAGCTTTCTGTTGTTTTTGTTGTCTATCATATGGGCAAACATACCAAAGGGTTAATATCAAAATGTATTTACTTTGTTTATAGTTTGACATAAGTGAGATTTTAAAAGCTTATCTAGTCTAATGTATAGATATATATTTGTTGACTATGTGTAAGGAATAGATATAAACGTACAATACATCATACAAGCTCATATTACTTTACAGCTAGAAAGCACTTCTCCATCTAGAGACAAGGTAGTCACCTTGGGGCAAGTGGGTGGCTCAGTCAGTTATGCGTCTGACTCTTGATTTCAGCTCAGGTCTTGATCTCAGGGTTGTGAGATCAAGCCCTGCATCAGTCCCTGCACTCAGCGTGGAGCCTGCTTAAGATTCTCTCTCCCTGGGGCGCCTGGGTGGCACAGCGGTTAAGCGTCTGCCTTTGGCTCAGGGCGTGATCCCGGCGTTGTGG
>NW_023247570.1:0-2315 GCF_002007445.2 Ailuropoda melanoleuca | reverse complement strand
AAAAAAAAAAAAGATCCATGAACAAATACTGCTTGAACTCTGGACATATGGCCTGTTTTTCAGCTTCTTGAATGCATCACGTTCTTCCCAGCTCGACAGTTGTAGCGTGTGATAGCTAAGAACACAGATGCTGGAGCGAGATGGACAGGGTTGAGTTTCAAAGTTTGTTCTGTGATGGGGACACACTACTTCGTCTGTCTGTGGCTCGGTTTCCTTGTTTATAAAACAGGGTTAATAGTCACACTTACATATAAGGAAAGCACCTGGAGCCCTGCCTTGCATGGAGTAGGCACTGGGCAAGTGTTTCTATAGTTGCTCTGAGCCTTTGCACCTGCTGTGTGTGAAGCTAACACTGTATTTAGATGCCCCTCCTGTTTTGACCCCCTGTATCCACAGGGACCTGAATTAGCAGCCTTTCCCCAGCAATGCTATTCTCATGTTCTAGATATCCCAGATGGGTTAGGCTGTCCCCAACTAACTTCATTAACTAGATCATCCCAGAGCATTCTGCACATCCCCCTATATAAAACCCCTTTGTTATCTTTCCATATCAATATTGTCCTTGCTATAAGTCCATGAGCAGACATCACTTCTGTCATCTTCACTGCTGGATTCTCTATAACCAACACAGTATGGGACATAGTAGTCACTCAATAACTACTTTTTGGATGGATAGATGTCCTGTAAAGAGCGGGAATTGTCTGACTTTGAATCCAGGCAGGATACTCTCTGTCCTTGAGAGTGTCAAAAGTATATTCAAAAATATACTTTGGAGAATGGTGCTCTTGAATAACCCTTCTCAAACTTAAATGCTCATACAAATCCCCTGGGGATCTTAGTAAGTACAGATTCTAATTCAGTAGACCCAGATGCGGCCTGGAATTGTACCTTTCTGTAAGCTCCCAGGTAATAGCTATATTTTGGTTACGAAGCTCCAGGTTGGAATGAGGTTCGTTAGAAATTTTTGAGCGAGGCAATGATGTGGTCAAAGTTGTGAAGTGAGAAGCATAGCCTAGGAACAAATCGGCAGGCGAGGATACAGGTGAGGTACGGTGTGGGGTGAAGAGAAGTGGTTTAGCCTACACTGAGAAATCAGGAGAAACATGGGCCAGAGCAGGGGACAACCTTGGCTAATGAGGAAGGAGGAGCTCTTTTTTGCAGCTGTGGTTTCAGATTGGTTCATCAAAGAATAGTTTATGTTCATGGTCCCTAAATTTGATTGCACAGTGGAATCACCTAGAGATCTCTAGAACATACTTTTATGTTTGGGTTCTACTCCAAGACATCATGATTTAATAGGCTTTTCATACGATCAGGGAATCACTGGGTTATATGAACCTCAAGCCAAACCCATTTGAAACTTCTCAGAGAGCCAAGATGGCTTCATGGGGCTGAATGCACCAGGAGCGATTTGTGCCTTAGCAATGCATGAGTTGTGTCAGCTTTTATTTGGTCCAGGCTGGGTTCATGAACTGAATCCTATGACTTAAAAGTATTCTCAAGCCATGAACGATCTCTAGCTCGTAGCCAGCCACTGCGCCTGCTTCATACTCCTCCTCATCTGTGTCTCTCTTTAAATGCTTAATGATAGTCCCACATTCTTCTAAGCAGATCAGATATTTGTCATGCTGTGGCCCTGTTGTGGCCTCTTGATTTTTAAGTCCCAGTCATAAATGAGCCAAATGATCAAGAACCAGCCTTTGGTGCTTTTCTTGCTGTTTTCTTTTATTCTTCCTTCAGCCTATAGAGCAAACGCCTGCCTGAAATAGCCGATGTTTCTTAATAATGACAACAGTTTCTTATTGTAGAGGTTCTCAGCCCTCTGCAGTTTTGTTTTGTTTTGTTTTGTTTTTCAATGCGTAGATGTCCACGACTCACCCTAGCCCCTGTTCATCAGAGTCTCTTCATGCCAAAGGGGCATTTGCAATATTAAAACTCTCCTCAAGTGACTCCTTAAGTGGGTAAGGATGAGAAACACTCATTTAGTGCTTTATATGGTGCAACATGCCTTCACATACATTTTAACCTATTGTAGGAGATCACTGATAATTGTCTGGGTTTTGTTGGGATCTTGGCCACAGCTCTTGTAACCATCACACTTCATGTTTTTACTTTAAAGTCACAAATCAGTAATGATTTTCCAGAATTTCTCTCGGGTTATCTTTAAAGGGGCTTACTTTATATTTCCAGCATTGAATTATATGAAGTTTCAGACATGTACATAAATTAAGACAATGTTAATGTGGAATATTAATGATTACTAGAACAGAACTCTCTTGTGTAACCATTGCCAAGGGAAAACAGTCATCAACTTA
>NW_023247569.1:0-2755 GCF_002007445.2 Ailuropoda melanoleuca | reverse complement strand
GGGGGGGCACACAGGGATTTGGGGTCGGGGGGGCACACAGGGATTTGGGGTCGGGGGGGCACGCGGAGGCCATGGGATCTGCTTGTGGGTATTTCCTGAGCCCCAAGGCCACAAGACCAGAGGGGGCAGGAGCCCAGCTGACCCGCATCCATGGGGACCTGTGTCTGCTTGGCCTAATCCCCCTCAGGGACGGTCCAGGCTAGAGCTCAGGGTAGGGGACCGCATTGACCCCCTGTCGGGGGTCTAAGCTGGGGCACAGGGGGTGGGGTAGGGGCTGAGATGCCGCCACACCTTCAGTCTCACCCTCATAAGCTCCCCTCCACCTGCACGAGGAATTTCGAGATGAGCGCTTGGCCTCCTTCTCAGGGAATCTGCTGAGTCCAGCTGAGCAGTGGCCAGAGGACGGAGGACGGAGGACGGAGGCAGGAGGCTGGGGCCCGAGGGAAAAGAGGGACAGGGCCCAGGACACCGTATCTTCCCGCGTCCCCATCTGACACTACAAGCTCCGTCCCCACAGGCGCTAGGCCCCCATGCAGGCCCCAGCACCTGCTGTGTCCCCTCCCTGCAGGCCACAGTGCCTGCTGTATGCACTTCCTACAGCACTTATGCCTGCCGTAGTTCACCCACTGCACAGTGCAGCGCCTGCTGCATACCCTCCTGGCAGCGTGCAGTGACCCCTGTATACACTGCGGGATACAGTGCCTGCTGTATGCACTCCTTGGAAGGCTCAGACTACTACATGCAGTCCCTGCAGGGTGCAGTATCTACTGTATACACACCTGCAGAGATAAGTGTCTGCTGAGTGCATTTCTATAGGACGCAGTGCCTGCTGTATGCACGCCCTGCATATAGCTCTTTGGACAGGACGCAGGGAATGAGGCACGTCTGAGGGAAGGAGACTGTCCACTTGGTGGAGCCCCTGAGCCAAGCCTGATGTATTTCTGGTCCCACCAGGCCCCAGGCCCCAGGCCCCAGCTCCTGTACAGTAGGCGCTCAGTGGAGGGTGCCCGCCCTTGCTGTCCCTACCCCTCTCCTGCCACCCTTTCTCAGTCCTGTCCCACCAGGCTTAACCTCATCAAGGTCACCGCCTGCCTCTGTCAAAGCAGGTCCACTGGTCCACTCTCCCTCCTCCCTGTAGCCCAACCTCCCTAGGCCTCTAGGACCCCACACCCCCCTCCTTCTACCCCATCCCGGGCCCCTTGTACACAGGCCCCAGTCTCCACTCCACCCATGCTCACGGCCCGTGATCTCAGCCCTGAATCTAAACAGCCCCGTGTGTCAAGGACACCCACCTGTCTCCCTCAGGCCAGACATGGTCCCTGCTCTCCCAGCCTCTTCTTGCGGGCCCACAGACATCTCACCCTGGACCTGTCCAGGAGCGACCTGTGGACACCCCCTCCCACGCCTGCCCCCTCAGCCCTTCCCAGCAGCTCAGGCCGACCTCCTGCCTCACCTCTTCCCAACGCCGTCCCCCATGGACTCCTACCCGCTCTGCTCCCCAGCGGCTTGGAGCCCCGCATCTCCTTGCCTCCACCCTCAACACCAGCGGCTCTCTGCCCGGGACGCGGCTGCCTCCTCGCTGCCTTCCTGGCCCCACGGCAGCCACATGTGGCTTTTCCAAGACTAGAACACCCTCCCCCATCCCTGTGGCTCCCACCCCTCAGCCCCGCTCTGACCTCATCTCCGCCCCCCACCCTGACCTCCTGACTGTCCCTATCCTCGCCTTGGGGGCTGTGCACGTGCTGTTTCTTCCAGCCGCGCTGCTCTCCTCCTTGTGGCAAACACGTCTTCAATGAGGGCCTTGCGGACCCCCAGCTCCATGAGCGGTGGGCCCGCTACTGCCTCTGAGTGTCCCGATGCAAAGGTAGGAAGGATCCTGCACTCCCAGGGGGCTGCCTCCCTCGGCCTCGTGAGGGGGGTCGGCCACAGCTGTGCATGCACATAGTAGGTGCTCAGTAAGGACCGCACATGGGTGGCGTTGAGCGGCCCTGCTTTGAGCTGCTCCCAGGTGGAAGGCAGACAGAGCCGGACTGGTAACCGCCCTGCTCGTGGTCAGGGCTGGACAGCCCACGGCGGGCTTCCAGGAGGAAGGGGCAATCAAGGTGAGCCTGGGCTTGCCTAGTGACCAGAGGGGCAGTCCACTCATCATCCCCATCTCCTCAACCCACCCGTCAGGGAGCGTCACGGGCCACGGCAAGGAGCCAGCGGAGGGGGCAAGCCAAGGGCACCTATTGCTTGCCTGCGTGGGCAGGGGGAGGGGGCCCTGCGCAGAAGCCAAGCTGGGAAAGGGTGGGGTGGTGGGGAGCCCTGGGGTGACCCTGTCCTTGCCACCCCACAGAAAGAGCTGAGGTTCACTTGGAAGTGTCTTGGTGAAGAACTCTGCCCCCCCGCACTGCCTGGATGGGAAAACTGAAATCCTAGGGAGGGGGGCCACTGCCGCGAGGGAGAGCGATCTTCCGGACCGGGTCTGGCTCCAAAGCCGCTGCTCGCCGCCCGCGGCCAGGCAGGGAGGAGGAAGGCAGGGTGGGGCACGTCCTCTGGTGACAGCAGTGCCCGGGAATGCTCCTGGCAGGGCTGGAAGGGGGCTCTCCGCCCCCCACGCCCGGCCTCTGGAGCTGAGCTTCTCCCAGTGCGTTGGGGCCCTGCTCCGGGGGTTGTCGAGACCTGGAGTGGGAACCCCAGGATTGCAACCCAGGCGAACGGGCTTCTTCAGTAGGATGACCTTGAGGGAGGGTTAGGGGGGAGAGGGGTACTG
>NW_023247568.1:0-2755 GCF_002007445.2 Ailuropoda melanoleuca | reverse complement strand
GGGGGGGAGGGGGGGGGGGGGGGGGGGGCGGGGAGGAGACTGATGTCCCAGCTCAAATAGGCAGAGAGTGAATTCAAGTTTCTTTAACCTTTTTGTTATATTCAGGTTTCCAATCATGTGAATAATGCCTACCCACATTGAGAGGGGCCATCTGCTTTACTGAGTTCACCAATTCAAATTCTAATCTTTTCCAGACACACTCAGAAATAGTGTTTAACCAATCTAGGCATCCTCAAGCTGACACATCATAAAATTAACCTTCACACTTGAGTTCCCTCTTTCAAGCCCTAAAGATTAGTTCAGTGTCCGATACAGTTAATTTCAATACTTGTTAGTAACAATGATTCTTCTTCAGCATTTTTTTATTATTCACTCAAACTTACTTTTCTTAATTCTCTGATGTCAGACAGTATTTCTCTCTTCACTCTTCTGAAAGGTTAGGGCAAACTTTTTCAGGAAGCTGATTAACTTCCACCTGCTTTTCAAAATGCCTATAAAAAATATACCTATTGTTTTCCTTTGGTTTTTGTTGAGGCATGTTAGTTTTCTAAGGCTACAGTAAGAAAATTATCACATGTTTTCTTTAAAAGATAGAGGAAGAAACATTCCTTGCCTCTTCAAGCTTCTGGTGGACCCAAGCCTTTCTTGGCTTGTAGCTGTAGCACTCTAATCACCTCCTCTATTGTCCCCTGACCCTCTTCCTTATGTGTCTCCTCTGTGAATCTGTCTCAGAATATCACCCCCCTTATAGGGATGCATCATTGAATTTAGAGCTCACCTTAATCCAGTATGATTTAAATAATTATATCTGAAAATACCATATTTCTAAACAATGTCACATTCATAGCTACCAGATATTAAACATATCTTTTTGGGGTTCACAATTCAACCCATTGCATGCAGGTATAATTTCCCAGAAAAAGACTCTGAGATGCAGTTAGAAAGTTTAATGGAGAGTCTTCTGAATCAAAAAATGGTAGGCAGTGAAGGAAGCAGGATTGGGCAAAGAGGGAATCTAAACTGTGATGCAGTTACAACTGTGACTTCAGTCATTTGGAAAACTCTGGAAGAGAGATATTCCTACAGAAATATGCCACATTATAGCAAAAGGAACAGGTCCTCAAATACCCTGATTAAACAGTCATTGCATATGAGTCATCCTTGGGGATGACATCTGACACTGAGTAAGGCAGTTCTCTATAAGCATAAGAAATTTCCGAAGAAAACTTTGGCTGACAACTATCAGCCAGCAACACCCCCAGCAGCTAGGGAAATGAGTGCTTCAGTTCTGAAACAAGTATGGACAGAAGTTTTAGGGTAATCCTGTGAATTCCACCTGTATATAACTGAATCTACACTGTTTTTGTAATGTACAAAACTAACCTAAGATTCTGGTGGGCTCCTTTATCAGGAGGATATGTAAGATTTGTGAATAAACTGTATGCCACTATGGCTGATCTTGAGGCTACAACTGATCCATGTTATTTCCCTCGTCTGTTACTCAATATGGATTTCACTCATCCTCAGCTAGCACCTCTGCTGATTGGGATGACCTGTCAGTTAATGTTAGACAGATTTTCATTTCTAAGAAGTTTGAGCCCTTAGACACCGTACATTTCCTTTTCCTATCCAAACTGGGCTAGGAAATATCAAAACATGTTTAAGTGAATCACTCAGGTATCAAACAAATTCTTCCCTCTGCTACTGTCTAAAAGCAACTCCACCTCCACTTGAGGATGGCAGTTACCCTGCCAGGATGGTGATACCCCCTCTTTGCCTACTGGTCTCTTAACACAATAAACCCAAGATATCTGCGCAATATCTAAAGTTGAAGTTAGATGGGATTCTAGTTATATGCCTGAGGAAAACATTCCCATTCTGGGCACTAGTGGAGCAGGCATAGAAAGCTTGATGTGTCAGAATGAGTCATTGAAAGTGTTGGTAGGTAGAGCCATTCTATTTCCATATCTCTGTTCTCAGACCCAACACACATAATAATTGTGTGCATTTGTGTGTGTGTACACTACATCCCTAAGGACAGTAGGTCATCCTTGTGGTTAATATCTCCAAACTCTTCCTCAATATATCTTCAAAAGTGTTTCTATCATGCTGGTAGTTTTCTTAACAGTACGCATGCAATAAAACAAGGGAATACAATAGTTATTTGGTAATTGCAACACTTATTTCCCAATGCAATGAGACCTTGGGTCTGATACAATATTCTACAGGATCAAACAAACACTAAGCCCTTTGATAGTAATGTTAATAGAAGACCTGGGGGAAGGAAATGCAAACCCATGCTTGGAATATGCATTGATTCCAGTTAAGATGAACTGTTGCCCATCCAGGATGAGAAGAGTTCAGTTTCACAGTATTGAGTGTACCTTAATCAATCATAGTGAAGGCAAGCCTGTCCACCTTCTAGCCCTGGCCTACAAAGGATGCCTAAAACAGATTCTTAGTGATCCTGGGACCCCTCTCCAGACATTCCTCATGCTTTTACGAAATGAGTGTTCTTGAAGCCCTCTTGGAGAATATATTCATCAAGTTTTTCAGCATTACATGATGTAACTGTTTTAACATGTCTACTTTAGAACTTGATTACTTTATGCAACATCTGTCAAGGCAGTGCTATCATTTACATGATTTATTACAGGCCCTCTCTTTCTTCAAGCTTCCAAGAACCATATGAGAACATCATCCAAAAGCTTTACCAGGAAGGTGGCCCTCCCTTATCAAGGTACTCTCCATTTTC
>NW_023247567.1:0-2754 GCF_002007445.2 Ailuropoda melanoleuca | reverse complement strand
TTAGTCACCATACAGTACATCCCTGGTTTTTGATATAAAGTTCCATGATTCATTAGTTGCGTATAACACCCGGTGCACCATGCAATACATGCCCTCCTTACTACCCATCACCAGCCTATCCCTTTTCCCCACCCCGCTCCCCCCGAAGCCCTCAGTTCGTAGTTCATGAAAAAATATTAGCAGATTGAATCTACACATATTTTAAAAGAATAATACATCATAATAAATTGATGTTTATCCCAGGAACGCAACTTGATTTAATACTCAAAAATAAAACTAGATAATTCACCATGTTTACAGCATAAAGGAAAAACAAATATATACTATCACAATACACGCAGAAAGATCATTCGACAAAAATCCAACACATATTGTGATAAAAACTCTCAAGATCATAGCAACTGAAGGGAACTTCCTAAATCTGTTAAAGGTCATCTTCAAAAACCTGCAACTAACATTATGCATCATGGTGCAGGGTTCCTAAGATAGAGAACAAAGCAAGGACATCTATTCACCACTTCAGTTCAGCATATGCTGGGGTCTCAGCTAGTGTAATGAGATAAGAAAAAGGATTAAAAAGTATCCAGATAGGAAAGTAAAAATGAAAACTGTCTTTTTGCAGACAACATGATTGTTTATGTAGTTACATCCTAGGAAATCTCCAATTTAAAAAAAAAAAAAAGCCCTTAAAAGTAAGTGAATTTAGAACATTTGCAGGATAACGGTCAATGCACAAAAATCAAATATATTTCCATATACTAACAACAACACATTGGAAAATGAAATCGGTAATACAGTCCATTTAGAATAGTATCCAAAAACATGAAATACCAAATACACGTACACTGAAAATTGCAAAATACCACCAGGATAAATTACATTACATAATTTCAACGTTTACTAAAAGGTACCTTAACCAAAAGAATGTGATGCTGGTGAAAGGAACGAAACATAGATCAATGAAAGAGCAAAAAGTCTTGAAATAAAGCTACAAATATATGGTCAATTGATTTTTGACAAATAAGCAAGAACAACTCATTCTAATCTCTCACCTCATAGATTCCATTCTCTACACCAAAGCCAGAGTGATAAATTTAAAACAAATCAGATCCCAAAACACAGGCTTGCTTAAAATCCTTTAATAGCCTCCCATTATTCTTGTGATGTGACACAGATTCCCTGTCTAGAAGAAGGCGATTGGACTCTGATAGATTCTGATTTCCTATTCTACTAACTCTCCCTTGCTCCTGCCCTACTGTCCTTCTTTCTACTTCTCAAACACTCCAAGTTACCCATGCATTAGGGTCTCCGATTTTGCTGCTCTCCTGGCTTCCCCTACTCCTTCCACAGACCTTAGCATGCCCAGCTCATTTTCACAATTTATTTTCCAGTAAAAATAGCATCACCTCAAAGAAACCTGCCCTAATCAGTCATTCGGAAGTAGCTCTTCTTGCCACGGTCATATCTCTGCCATGAAATTTCTCATGGGCGTCACTCTCTGAAGTATCACTCTCTGAAATTACTTCACTTAGTTTCTTATTTATTCTTTGTCCTCCTAATCTAGAATATAAGCTTGAGGAGAGCAGGGACTGGATTCATTGCTATATTCTAGTCCCTAGAACAGTACCTAGCACATAGTAGGCACTCAATAAATCTTAGATGATTAGTGAATTTAGTTAGAGTTGGCTTCTATTGCATACGTGTGTGTGTGTGTATGCACATATGTATGTGTGTATGCATGTGTGTATGTATATATAATACAAAATAACCTATAAATCAAATAGTTATATGTTATTATATAACTTTATGTATTTATATAAGTTATATATAGTGTATATAACCTTCATATACCTCATACTTTAGGTTATATATATAACCTATATATAACATATAATTTTTATAAATTATATACTTAACATATAAGTAGCTAGAAGACTAAAGATGAACTTGATATTAGTTTATTTCTGTGATGGAAAATAGAATGAGGTATTACTATTTAAAGAGGTCTTCAGCTTTATCTGTAAATTTTTCATGTCATATGATGAGAATATTTTCATGTATGCACATATCACTTATCTTCATAAAGAGCAAACAGAAATAATACAAGTAAAACACAGCGGATTGCAGCCACTTCTGCCTTCTAAAGAAGTGACACATATTCTTCAGAATACTTAATACTTTGAAAATCAAATAGAACTTAAATACATTTGGAATGATGGAAGAGAAAGAAAGAGACCTAATTTTTCCCCGGATATTAAACCAGGAAGCCCTGTATTGGCAGAGCCAGCCTTGGGACAAAATAAGGTGGCCGGGAAAACAGGTAGGAGAAGGAACTTAAGCAAATATAGGTTTGAGCCAATTTCATTTTAATTACAATGGACAGGATGATCCCAACTGACTTTTATATAGTACCTGTATTTTTTCCCCAACAAAATCCTTTCTTAGAACAGTTTTAGCTAACTGTAATTAATAACTAATCAAGCTTTGTGAACAATGCTTAAATGAAGGGAAGGAATAATGAACAATAAGAGCACATTGATCAGGACATAAATTACATAAAGAAGATCGTCCCTTACCACGAGTCATTCTACTCTACACAATATCCAATTCTATTTTTGAAAAGTAAGGTCTATATGTGAACATATTTCAGCTTAATAGAAGAAAAAACTTTCTAACAGCCAAAACTTCAAAATGTATTGGGTACCCTTGTGAACACAGGTCTTCTCTGTGGCTGGAGGTGTTCAAAAAAGTTTA